>NW_028263373.1:30310487-30314334 GCF_051168715.1 Poecilia mexicana
TTAAAGTCGGTTGATGACATGAAACGGACTGGTGAAGGTTCAGCTTTATAGTAACACACGACTGATGAGAGCGACAATTAGGGATTGCTAGTGGAGTTAGCCCCTCAGGAAACGGGTTATGGCTGTGGACAGTTTCGTAAAAAGCTGGAAACTCGAGCTGCTGAAATGAAGGTGAAGCTGAACCAACTACATAGGAGATCCCCCCCAAAAACAGGGCCATGCCCGACGGACTGAATTTAAAATGGGAAATAGAAAGAAAATATCATCTTAACTCATCGAAAAGCTTTGACGTGTAGAGACGTGCCACTTGAATGAACTCCACTGGACCTGGCAATGGGGTTGGGAGTTTAGACTAGAATGGCTGTGAGCTTAGGATACCTGCAAGAGCTGGTTGCCGTAGTGACAGACCCACAAGAATGACTGGTAAGAGTCTAAAGGCTATTGGCCCAGAAGTGAGACTGGAATGAGCATATTTGAGTGTGGGACCAGGGTAAGTGAGAGAACCGACTACATAGCCTGAAAGTGGCAGGATGGCCTGGGAAATAATCTGCCAATTTTGGGAGATCTTGAGATAAGAACTGAGGAGCGACCCATGGAACTTGAACAGGACACATCAGAATATGGAACAGCTTGGTTGATAGTGGCGAGGCAAGTAGACCAGGAATATCCAGAGTTCAGCTTAGAAAAACCTAAAACTTAAGCTACGAAAAGGATCACCTGCTGGAATAGCGACTGCTAGACCAATTAAATCCTCTTGATTATTCTGAACTGAGCTACCGGAATGAAATATGAATCAACCACTATACATTGCGCATGTGGAAAAACTTCCTATAAGTCAAATGCTTTAAAAACAAAACCACATCTTACATTGAGACTAAACCAGTTCTATTTAAGGTTGCTTTGATAAGTAGTGAATGGACACTGAGCAAAAAGAAATTTTAGAAACAATGATTGGACAATGGCCCTCGTCAACAAGAATTTAAGGCTGATTAATAATTAGCAGAAGCGCTGGACAGACTCAACGGAACTGAAGAGGAATTATTAGTCGACTTCATGTTACGTTGGCAAGCCACTCTACTGCACGTATTGCTGTCGCAACAGGTTAAAAGTCCACAATTAGGTGAATGACAATTCATGCCTCATGTCGCGGTATGTGAAGACCAGCCGAGATGCGAACCCCTGCTCCAGACGAGATTAGCTGATTGAATTGACTGTTTAGGTCATGATAAGGAGTAAATTTAAAATAAGCTAGTTTTAAAAACTTGCCATGTCTTGATTGGAAAGCCTAATTATAGTTCTCAGATTAATAACTTATTCTGTCCTGTTAACCTTTGTAACCTGTAGATAAAGTAGATTGTTTGCTGAGATCTTTTGAACTGCCCTTTGTGGGAAACCATCAGGAGAAGTTCCGGCTTTCACACAATCTGTGAAAAGCCTTGAAACAGCAGGAGTCCAGGCCAGTAGAGGAGAAGCTCTGCTTCCACTTGTTTAGATAAAGGTGACAGTTGGAGCTTGATCTTGAAAACAAATTGCAGGGAGTGTCTAACTTTAAAGAGGATCAGAGACAGCTCCTGGTTGGATGAGCAAAGATACGCCTTATTTGAAATAAAAGTCTAGAATACGCCTTTACTATAAAACTTTGTACACAACAGTAACTACTCAGATTTGCTCTTGTAATTCTCCAAAGACGTCTAAGCACGTCTTTGCTTCTTTCTTCCTTCTTCCATTCGACTCAGGTAAATTAATGCATGTCTCTGTTCTGCAGTTCTGTTGTAATTTCATGCGTGTCTTCTTTGGATTAAACTCTTATTCTGAGATGTCTACACTCGTTTTCTGTGTGATTTAACTCGGCCTGCCGGGAGAACCTGGGATCCGTGAGAAGAAGATGGAGCCAGAGATTTTCCAAAATTACAACCTAAAATCTTCAACAGGCAGAATGAATCTATGTAGCTGAACATACACAACGACAATGGCCACGGGCGAATTGTTAACAAGCTTAAGGGGTTGTATTGAAATTAGTCATAACTAAGCTAACATCACCTGCATCCAGCGGCATTACTCTACTCGGCTGGTTAAATTGTGCAAAGAATTGGCGTTATACTAGCGGCTCCTACGCCGTTGGCGACTGGTGTGAACGTCTCCGGGCTCAAGTTGCGTTTGTAGGCGGTTTGAAATAGATTACGATATGTTAACAGCACATAAAAACTTTTAATTGCAGAACGAGGTTGCAGAGGACGCGATAAGGGAGATGGAGGAAACTCCGGTACCAAATCGATGCAGGAATATCAAAGAGTTGGCCATGTAGGTAAAACACGGGGCTTTCAGAACAGCTGGGACACAACTGAAGTGTCCGCCCATGCTGCCGGGCCTGGGTAGCATAAATTATAATACAGCTCAGACGACAAAGAATACTGCGCTGACTAGCGACGAATAACTAATGTGAAGCAGATAGATAACTGCGGTGACCAAACAATCAGTTAAAGATGGGCTGCACTGCTCGCAGTTGAGTGCACATGCATCTGCTATTTATACGGAAGACATCCCTCCATGGCTGACTGGATTCTAACATACGCCTTGCAGCTCTTACGCAACAGCTGATCACCTGCTGAACCAATGTTATGTTTAAAGGCGCCTCGGAGAAACAGGTGACGATGGTTTAACTAAGTCAATGTTCGGATAAAAGTCCTTGAACATTAGAACCTGAGTGGCGCATGTATATACGGCAAAAGTGTTCGGGAGGGGATAAACTAATGAAAAGTGTCTGCGTTACGAAGTATTGCGAGACTCGAATGAGACATGAGAATGCTACGTCTTACCCTGGTAGCCTGAAACAGGCGTAGTGAGGGAAAACCAGAGAGGTGTTGCTGAGCGGGCTGACAGCGACCATACAGGAGAGAGAAATCGTAGGCATGCTGATCCTTAGCGTGGCACTGGTGTGAAGGCGCTGAGGTGAAGAAGACGGTGCGGGTTGAAAACAGTGGGATCACGTGTCTGCTTGCCAGAGGTGGATCGTGGAGTAGGTGGCGAGGGAGCGGGAGATGGAGAAATCCCAGTCAGGCGAGAGAAAGGGGGAAGACGCTACTTGAAATCATCAAGGCGGGAGACGCCGCTTGAAATCATCGAAGAATTTCTTGCATCTGAGGAGCATCCTGACAGCCTGAGACGGGCGTAGAGGGGAAAATCCGGAAAGGTGCTGACCATGACGGCTTGCGGAAGTGAGAGAAGCTTGGTGGGCGAAGGAAGATGGCCTTTTGCCGCTTCCCATCAGATCCTCCCTTTTGATTCTGTCGTTTTTCTTTACGTGGCATCTTTAAACAGGCTGTTCCCTCCACGTAGAGCTCTGCAGTTGTCTCACGACTGTGCGGGAGGTAATGCGTCGTGCATAACGGGCCAAAGGGTCAAAGTAAACAAGGTGACCGGAGGGCTTATGTTTTTCGGAGGTGGATCGTGGAGTAAGTGAAACCTTAGGATGGTGAGAGATAGGCGGGAGAAGCTGCTTGAAATGATCGAGGCTTGGGCCGGGAGAAATCTCTTGCATTCGGGGAGCGTCTGAGGGGAAAAAATAAAGGACCAACGCAGGATGCGAGGTCGAAGGACGGGGAATCACGAAGCTGTGGAGGAGCTGAGACGTGCAGATGAACGGATTGAACGCAGCTGGGAAGCGGCTGACGGTTTGGGTGTGGATCCTTTATGCAGAGCCTGAATGCTGATTGAACGCGCCGTGTGAGGTCCAGTGCTGAGGTCGGAGATGAGCATGACGTCGATGGGTGAATGGAGGGGGCGGAGTCTTCCAGTCTGAACTTCCGCTTTAGCTCCATTTCTCCAAACAATTTGTAGAAACTGCAAA
>NW_028263373.1:30314434-30330045 GCF_051168715.1 Poecilia mexicana
TTGTTTCCATTTTATAGAGGGGGAACAGATTTTATCAGGCCGCTGAAATAGCCATTCTCTCCTCTCCTCCCCCCATAACTTTGGGAATTAAAAGAGCAACTGTTTACAAATACTCAAAAATTATGTGTGATGGCATACTAGACATTTCCTTAAACCAGTAATCTGTCATTTTACATTAGCATGGGATTGACCAAAAAGTTTACTCATCTTTTCAGGAAGTCTTTATTTTTGTGCCCTGCTCTCAGCCAGCTTCCCTCTTCCTTTATCAGAAATTAAATATTATAAATTCACATTACGTGTTGGAAACCTGTGTTTGTTGACTGACTTTTATTTGTTAGGCTTACGAGACAAAAGCTGAAAAAAAAGATTGATTCTCTTCGCGTTTAAAATAACACAAAACAGCGTAAAAATACCTCCACACAGGACCTTGTTTATTTATGTATGTATTTTTATTTTGATAGCTGCCGATTAAACTGAAAGTTACAACATTGACATGATTATATGTGTAGTTTTTACCGAGAAATCGATCAGAAGCGCCGTGAAAATGGTCAGATCCGCCGGATCCACGTCTCTGGCTGCAATGACCGCTCCCGACACAGGGGGAACAGATTTTCACAGGGGAACAGAATTTCTCACAAGACCGGCCTTCGAAGGACCCGTCCTACGTAGACCAGTCCTTCGAAGGATGCAGACCCTGAATTCGGACATAGCCCATTATAGAAAGGGGACTGACCCACATTACTTCCTGTCTAAATTTAGAAAATAAATAAGAAAAATAATAAAACAAAAAATAAATAAAATCAACAATTATCAAACTACAAATAAACTCTGTAAATAATACAAAAATAGACATTTAAGAGTAACAACATCAAAATGGATAAAGAAATAAAAGAAAAATAGTTCCAACCACTTCTATTCTGCTTTTACAGAACACTGTTCTCACCTGTATTGCACATGACCCGTTGCCATGGACACTGACAAACAGCTCAAATAGCAGATGGAGCAGAGATTACCGATCAGTGGAATCAACACCAAAAAGCAAACATTTCCCACACAAAAAAGTATCAAAAGCACTCAAACAGAACATCCGGTCTGTTACATTACGTTGTCAGGCTTAATGTCTATATTGTGATTATTAATAAGTTTTCGCCTGAACACCACGGTGGTTGATTAGCTGATTTAAACAGCTGCTCTACTGATGTATTGATGGGTTGTTTAGTGCTAACGGAACCAAAACACACTGAACTGCGCAGTACATGCTGAGGTTATCACAGTCAATAGCAGGCTAACAGTTAGGCTAGTATAACTGACCCACTGCTCACGTGTTCAATCTTTTCTTTGAATTAAAACTTTTTCCTCACCTGTGAAATCTGAAACCCTTATTACCATTATCTATGGTTGAATTAACTGCTAAACATCGCGTCCATTGTTCTGATTCTTTGCATGATTATAGTTTCCTGACCACCTATACTATATTCCTGACTCAATGGACAGCAATGGCACATGTGTGACTTACGATGAATCACGTAATGTCCAGTCCAGTGTGTGTGTGTGTGTGTGTGTCTCGTGCTTAATGTCTGATTTGCCATAACTATTTACTGAATTCATAGTCACTAGCTGGGGTGGCAACAGGGGTGGCAAGGCTCTCGTTTGGGGTGGGAACTGCCACCCCAGTAGATCTGCCCCTGCCAATGTATATTCATATACACTCACCTGCTTCTAACTGACCATCTTCATTTTGTCTAATTTCTTTCTAAGTTTTTCTAAATAATGCCTTGCTTCATTTTTTCCATGGAATATTCTTGTTTTATGAACTCCACCAATTTCCACAACACGATGCTCCCACCACCATAATTAAAGTATTTGCAAATGATAAAGACGCTAACAAAGAAAGAATGTTCTCACAGAATTTTTATTGCATTGAAAGCCGAAATTATTCGTTTTATAAATAATTTTAATTAAGGAGACACTGAATGTCTTCCAGTGCAGTTTATGGCTTTGAAACCATTTTCAAAAAAACTCATAAAACCACACAAAACAAATAGGCTCATGACATAAAATAATAATATTAGATGTTGTTATAAATTCCAAAAAAAAAAAAAAATATTTGAATACTGACAAGGGTCTGAACCAGTCAGACATGAATTTTTTTATCTTGAAAGATTGTGTTGAAGTTACTTGTATGGGTCTCAAATTATAGGCCACTACGGTCATCAGTTCACAGCATGTTAGACTGAGTGCAAACAAAGGTTAATTGCCTTCTGGGCCTTTGACTTGCATTCAGTTCAATGCTGTATGAGTAATAATCAGCTAAATTCAATAGAAGTCAGTCGTTCACATTGCATAAAGCACATACATCATACAAAAGGCATGATGAACAAACACTGCATCACAGTCTTTCAGACACCTGCACAAAGAAACATTTGGTTGCTCCAGCCTCACTGCCCATCTGCCTGTATCTCAGTTGTTATTTCTTGATTATTTTGGGCATTCCAGAAGATCGTATTTCACATTGCCGGTGTGGTCCACCTCCCTGCGAGAATTCAGGCGCCAGTAGAAAAGATCTCTGCAGAAATAAATGTTGCCTGAAAGACAAAACACGTTGATGTTACAACGACCACAATGTATGCCATGTTTTGTTGACGTTTGTGGATTTGGTTTCCTGAGCTTTGTGGTAGAAGGTATGTTTACCTTTGTGCTGGAACACATCATGAGCATCATTAGGGACACCTGCAAAGATGGTGTCTTTATATTTGGGGTATCCTTTGTCAATCATTTGGGTCTTAAGATCAATCCTGTAGAGATCAGAGATAGATTGAGATCTACTGTATGTCCTTTAACAGGATGGGTTAATTTACAGATTTTGTCTAAAAAAGGGGTCAATTTCTACTCACCTCCAAACGTTTTCTCCACTGAAGAGAAGCACTTTGCTCTTCCCTCTATACAGCGCTCCCTCCACCTTCTGCACACTTGGGGGCAAACCAAGCTTCTCAATACTGTGGGGACCTAGCACACTGCTTCCTGTGTATACCCAGAACCTGCTTCCTAATGTAACAATAAAATATGATTACAACTCTTTGTCTAACATTTCAGTGCTCTGATAAGCTCTTGAAAGAACACTCCTTACCTGAAAAGAAGTATATTTTTGTGGTCTGAACATCCTCAAAGGCAGAGTCAATGACAGCAGGTAGAGCTGGCCAACTCTGAGAAATGGAAAATGGTCCTGTTCGACCTACATCTGTCTTGCTTGATACCTTCCAGAAATACCTGTCAATCAGAAATGCAAGATTAGCACCTCAATAGGTTATGTTTCTAGAGCATAAGTAGAACTAGCTATTTGCTTACCCATCTTTGAAGAAATGCAGATGTTTCTGAATCACAGTGATGGTGTCAAACATGAGCATCTTGCAGGGGTCTTTGGTGGGATCTACAATTGGTGACACTGTCATGACAGATGAACTAGTCGGATTAGGTATTACTGTGGCGTTGAGAGTAGGACCAGGACCTGTTTTATTTCCTGCAAAATATGGGAATGTTCTTTAAGGCAAAGTTTTCATGTGTTTGATGAGATTCATCGTGAAAGAGTACTGAGCGGTCCGCTCACCGTAGAGGAACTGAATGCCATTAATGTCGTCCTGATCCAGGGATAAATCCTCCACATAGGTGTACAAAGGGTACATGAGAGCTCCTCTAATGTTGGAGTGAGCCAAACCCAGGGAGTGTCCGAACTCGTGGGCAGCCACCAGGAACAGGCTAACATCTGGAAGATAGCAGGTTAGAAATTTTACCATCTCATAAAATGATAAACGCAGAATAAATTTTTGCATTCATGTTGCTCACCCACGTAAAGACAGAAACCCGATTTCTTGTCTCTATCATAGTTGTCAGTGGTGGCACACCACCATTTTAAGTCTGTCCTCCCGTCAGTCGTACAGTCGTCGTATGGTATCCCCCGAAATACAAAAGGAAAGTGGCAGGGATCTCCATCTGAGCTTGTCATAATTATGGTAGGATCTGGACAAAAAGAGACAAAATAACTGTGGTTAAACAAAGCAACAAGCCACTGTGGTAGGACTTTCACACCTTGTGTTTTCTGTTACCCACCACGTTTGGGACAGAAGCCCCATTTCTGGTCTCTATCATGGCTGTCAGTGGTGGCACACCACAATTTGCCGTCTGTCCTCCCCTCACTAGTACATGAGTGGTATTCCTTGCCTTGGAACACAAAAGGAAAGTGGCAGGCATCTCCATCCGAGGTTCCTCCAATTACAGCAGTGTCTGGACAAACAGAGACAAAAAACTGTGGTTAAACAAAGCAACAAGCCACTGTGGCAGGACTTTCACGCATTGTTTCCTGTTACCCACCACGTTTGGGACAGAAGCCAAATGTCTTGTCTGTGTCATAGTTGCTAGTGGTGGCACACCAGCGTTTTCCGTCGTTGCGACCGTCGGTGGTGCAGCTCTTATACATCTTACCCAGGATGGTGAAGGGGAAGACACAGGGGGCTCCATTCGCGTTTCCACCAATCGTGAACGAGACTGTGAGTATTACAGTTGAAAGCGTAGTTGGATGATTTCCAGTTTTCCTTCACAAGCTCATAAACATAATGGATAACTTCTGGCTTGTCATTTTTGTCATGCTTACGTTCA
Organism: Poecilia mexicana; assembly: GCF_051168715.1. NCBI lineage: Eukaryota > Metazoa > Chordata > Actinopteri > Cyprinodontiformes > Poeciliidae > Poecilia > Poecilia mexicana. The sequence continues at coordinate 30,319,085 of NW_028263373.1, forward strand.
CTTGGGCAGTTGCCAAATTTTCTGTCTTGGTTGAAGTCGGCTGTGGTTGCACACCAGGGCACGCTGTTGTTTGCACCTTCAGTGATGCAGGTGGTGTACGATTTCATCCCGTAAGTGAAGGGGAAGTGACATATGGCACCTCCCGCATTGCCACCGTAAGTCTTTACCACTGAGAAGACAGATTGGAATGTGTTAAAGGAAAGAACACCAGAGGATGGAGGAAGGTTGAAGCACGTGATTTCTGAGGTGTAGTTACCATTTCCTTTTCCTAGAGTCCAGTCTTCGTCATCATCAAAGTGGGCGTCCCCCTGAATGCCCACACCTGGATGAAAGGCGTGAGCAAAAATGCCATCCTTACCATCAAAGAGGTATCGGTCCCCATGGTCTAAAAAGAAGATGAAGCAGCTCATCAATGTTTGATTTTTAGAATTCAGCTACTTAATTTGTTAGAGTGCAAATGTTTGACTTAGAAATGTAAAAAAGAGCACGTACCAGCTATTTCAAAGGAGATCATGATGTCTGCATCGCCTTGAAGAAGGCGGGTAAACGTCAGAGGAGTGACATCACTCCACACCTTGAAGGCTCTTGCAAAGGCATCATCAATAACATCGCTGTCCATGTCAGAAGAATATTTCAGGATCCTGAAGACACAGTGAACTCAAAATTACTAGCTGATCCAGTCTGATTGAAACTTATCAATACTTTTAGTTAGGGCTGTGTAATAATATCGATTTTGCAATATATATCAATATTTTCTTTCCTAGAAAAAAATCGATATTCATCTGCAAGTATCGTAACATCCAACTGTCACCTTGCTCACTCACTGCTTGCTTAACCGGGAGAGTGATTAGGTCATCAGGCTTAGAGTGATTCCTTCAGATGTTAAGTGTCAAAGTTAAAAAGGTATCAAACTATTCAGAGCAGGGTACTTGGTACACTTTACAAATGCATGTAAGCTACTGTTTGTACTGTTGTTTTCTCACCATTTCTTTGATTCATTTTGTCCAGCTGTCGACTTTAAGTCTGTGTCCATGTCCAACCAGAGCCAGGTATTGTGTAGTTGGTGCTTTTAATCAGTTTTCAGTTAAATTAATTCAATCCAACTCTATAACGGTCACAAAATGTCACCAAAATCACTGTCCCTCTAACATCTTTCAGAAAATCACAAAGGTGTATTGAATTGTATAGTTTGCTGATATATCGCATCGAAAAGCAGGATATCGTGTATCATATTGTATCGCGAGATTATTGTATCACTACAGCCCTACTTTTAGTCCAGGTCGGTACCAAAACGCTGTTCGTCAAGGTCCTCGGATGTCCAGTTGAGGAATCCAGGTCACGGCACCAAATTGTCGTGGAAAAAAATTATTACCTAACACTGTTCAGGTGAAATCACTCAATCAGGCTTATTCATATATTGTGCACAATACAGAGAGTTTGTGGGACAATCAATAATGAAGCAGTTCTGGATGGAAAACTCTGCCAGGCAGAGTCAACACATGAGTTTTATATCAAGGATAAGGAATTCAAAACAAATGGGTGAGACAGTCTGGTTCTTCACCTTTCACGGTCTCGCTGCTTCGCGGATTTTTTTGTGCAGTTTTTTTCAAAGTGCATTGTGTTCTGCGTCCTGATTAGCTAAACAGTCTCCGAGCTCCTTCTCTACCTGTGTGCCAATAATGTTACAGTATTTAAATATAAGCAGGGGTGCTGCCAGGAATCTTGGGAGCCCTGACAAAAAATTAAATTGGGCCCCCCTCACTCAGCTGTTGTTACAATTTCTTGTGTCTATCTGACTCATCAAAAGAGTCACAATTTCAAAGGCTTGCAACTGCCTTGCTTTCTTTGGTCCAATACAGATAACTAGTACAATATTTACTGCTCATGAATTGTACATGTAAGAGTAAAATTTAGTATGAATACAGTCTACATACAGTTTGCAAGTAAGTTGTTTAATTACTTTATATTACTTTTAGATTACTAAAACTAGTAATATTATAATAGTAATATTATTCTATTAGTTTTAGATTCCTGAAATGTCTCTCCCCATGAGCAACAGTCAAAATATACATGAAGCAATCCAGACTTCTCAAAAATGCTATATTGTTGCATTTTATTCAAGCTGCAATATATAACTTAAATAAAAAATATGTTTTCTTCATATTTATTAAAGTTGTCATGTTGTGACAGTTTGTTTTGAGATAGATTCTGTGAAAACAATCAATCTCCTCCACCTCCTTCCTGAATTACTATTACTGGTTAAACTAATGCACTGTTCTGACCAAAACAACCAATCAGAACCAGTAGGAGGGTCTTAGCGCTGTCAATCATCCTCATTCACTCACTGCTAAATGTGCTAATGATGGAGAAACAACTTATTGTTACAGGAAAATCATTTATCTGCTATCACTGGTAGCTACACTCTTAGAAATGGCTATTCCAAATTACGGTAGGACAGGGGTCATCAACTCCAGTCCTCGAGGGCTACCATCCTGTAACTTTTAGATGAGTCTCTGCTCAAACACACCTGGATCAAATAAACTGATCGTTTCCTGCCTATTGCAGAGAGGAATGAATGCTGGTGAGGGAATTCAGACATTTTGGAGCAGAAGTGAATCTAAAATTAACAGAATGGTAGCCCTTGAGGACTGGAGATGGTGACCCCTGCGGTAGGATATTGTCAATTTGATGTCTTCTTCTGTTGTCACAATCAAGACTGACGACTGGCCGTAAACTAGCGCAAAATAATTGTACAATATAGTGTTTTTCCTAGGCAAGACATTTTACTTGTATTTGCATCTTAGAGAACCAGCATTTAAATATAATATTAAACAGAAAGAAAAAAAATACTTTCCATAACAAATCTTTAAGGGAATGAATTGAAATATACAGAGCATAATCAAAAATGTTAGATTACCAGTGTTTGTGTTGTATGTTAAAAATACAATGCTAATTACGTTAGTCAAATTTAAAGGTAGGTTTGTCAGTTTCCCTAATGAAATGGTGTTGGATAAAGAGTTGCTCCCACAGTTGCAACGTATCTGTGACGTCACGTGTTTGCCCTGGAGACAGCAGTATGACGTCTTGTCTGGAGCTTATCATAACAAGGTAAGTTCCCCAAAGCTATTAAAGCATGCTCTTTATGTTCTCTCTTTAATGGTGATGTATTGTCTCAATGTTTGTAACTCCCTGGCGGACATTATACCACAATGTATGCTGCGTTTATACGGTTATGTATTCTGTATCTCAATAAAGATCTATTTTAAAAAAACAAAACAAGGTAAGTTCCATGTTAAGACCATCATGTTTTTGATTTTGATTATTTTTTATGAATGCATTAACTTTCTGTTTGCGCAAGAGTATCAACTTATGCTTAACGTAAGTTTTTTGTTTGGATATCGCGGTACGACTGTTCAGTACAGGGGATCTCAAGTCCAGTCCTTCAGAGCTGCTATCCTGCAACTTTCAGATGCTTCCCTGCGCCAATTAACAGACCTGAATCAAATGAAAAGCTGGTTAGCAGGTCTGTTCAGAGGTCGAAGGAGGAAGAGAGGTTGAGGAGAGTGACTGTGAAGCTCACGGAATTGACAGAGCAAGATTGACCCAAAAAATTGCTGATCTTGGCGGTTGGCATAAACTTTTTTGTGACTGGACTGCTATGGCCAGTCAGGTTGAGGATGAGGGGGATGATGAAATGAATTTTGGTGACTGGACTCCACAGTACGTGGTTGTAGAGGATCAGGAAGAGAACGAAGTAGAAAAGAAAAAAGTTTGTTAGAGGCACAACGTAGCAAACGGAGTCTAGAAGAAAATAGTTCGGATGAAAATAACGCAGTTTGCAAGAGGATTGTTGGGCAGGAATCTAAGTTAATCATAAAGTTTAGGAAGGAGGATGAAGGAATACAACTTAGTCTGATAGCTCTGTCAAGAGAATTAAAAGAGAAGTTTGGAGAGCTGACACTTGCTAAGGTTCTTAGAGATGGGAATCTATTGATCACAGTGAGGAATGAAGAACAGAAAATAAAGTGATGAGCTCCCACAGTATTTGTAAAAAACTGATTACTGAGGTAAAGACTGTGGGAGAGGATAAAGTAGTAAGAGGGGTGATCACAGGTATTCCAGTGGGTGAAGATCTAGAAAAATTCACAGTATTAATGGAGGTGAAGTAAGTAAAATCAAAAGATTGATGAGAACAGTTGAAGGTGAAAGAGTGGAAAGTCTCTCAGTAATGTTGGAGTTTCAAACACAAGTTCTTCCGGAAAGGGTAAGAGTAGGGTGTATGTGCTTTCCTGTAAGGCCACTGAAGCTGTTAAAAGAATGAAGCCTAAAGAAGTTATAAGGAAGGTTCAGCCGAATCCAACAACAAACAGAGTGGAACTGAAACTGGGTTTACAGTTGAAAAGATTCTGTTGTTCATTGCATATGTAATTAATTGTGCAGACCAAGTTAAGCATAAAATAGAAAAAGTCAAAATAATTGTGAAAGTTGCAGAGAGGTTTTCTGGTATTAAGGACGTATCTTGGGAACACATAAATAAGAGGTTAGGGGCAGAAGGAAAGGCAGGAGGTCAGGAAGATAAAAACTGATCATCTTACAATGGAACGCTAGAAGCCTTATTGCAAATGGACAGGAGTTTAAAGGATTTATTAGAGATTGTAAAGATGATCTAGATATTTCAAGAAACATGGCTTAAACCAAATCTTGATTTTGTTATAAAAGGATATGAAAGCATTAGAAGAGACAGAGAGGGAGTATTTGGAGGAGGGTAAATTATTCTATATGTAATTCTATCTTTGAAGCAGCAAATCAGGCTATAAGGAAGGAAGGCGGAGGAAGAGATAGAAGGTTGGTGATATGGTGGACATCAGAATGTACTAAAGCTATAAAGAAACGAAATAAAGTCTTCAAATTATTAAAAAGAAATCATAATTTTCAGAATCTGAATGAATACAAGAAATTGCAAGCAAATGTAAGAAGGGTTATTAAAAATGCAAAAAGAGAATATTGGAGGAGTTTTTGTAATTCAATAGGGAAAGATACATTTCTAAGGTCTGGGCAACAGTTAAAAGGATGAATGGGAGTAAGAGAGTAGTGAGTGGATATCCAATACTAAATGATGGAGAAATAACAGCAGTTACTGACAGAGAAAAGGCAAAAATGTTAGCAAATACTTTTATTAAAATCCATAGTTCTGAAAATATTAGTGAAGAAGGGAAAAAAGGAAGGCAAAAGACAATATTGGAGAACAAGAATTTATTGGAGCAAATGGAAGATACAAATGATCCATTGAATGCCTTTTACAACAAATGAACTAAATAGGGCACTTAAAAAATTTAAGCTATCAGCTCCAGGGAAAGATCAAATTTGTTAAGTTATGGTTAGTAATTTAAGTGAATCTTCTAAAAATCTTTTATTAGAACTGTATAACAGGATATGGGAGGATGGGGAACTACCAAAAAGTTGGAAGGAAGCAATGATTATTCCAATCCGAAAACTGTGGAAAGATGAATGAAAACCAGAAAATTAAAAAAAGCGTTAACATCCAACTTATGTAAGATAATGGAGAGAATGATAAATGAAAGATTGATAATAAGGGACTTGTATCGTCTTTTCAGGAGAGGGAGAAGGACAATGGATCCAGTTTTATGATTAGAACATGAAATTAGAAAGGCTCAAGTGAATAAAGAGAGTGTTGTGGCAATATTTTTTGATATTGAGCGAGCATATGATATGATGTGGAGGGAAGGGTTGTTAATTAAAATTAGAAGAATGGGTATAAATGGTCATATTTTTAGATGGATGAAAAATCTTCTAGAACAGGGATGTCAAACTCAATTTCACCAAGGGCCACTTCAGCATATTGACCCCCCTCAACGGGCCACATTGACGGTACAACTCAGGAGTGCCCAGGTTCAGTCCTCCAGACTGCAACTTTTAGATGCATCCCTGCTAAAACACATCCCAGACAAAAGGTTGACTTCCCTCATTCAGTTCTGTAGAGGCTTATAATGAGTCAATGATCCAGGTGTGTTAGAGAAGAAACGCATCTAAAATTTCAGATGGTAGCTCTGGAAAACTAGACCTGGGCAGCGCTAGCATAAATGTATGAAAATACGATGTTTAAAATAAATTAAACAACACCTCATATTGTTAATAACGCTTTGGAGCGTCTGGTTAGGAAGCCCATTCAAAATCTTTGGTTGAAATGGCGCGTTAAATTCAAGTCTCCATTACAGACCAGAGAAAACTAAAGAGAATGCAACGTTGTGTTAATCCATTTGAGGAGCCGGCAGTTTATCTTGAGGAAATAAATGACGATGCATTAGTTAATTAGACTGTAAAATGCGCAGTCCGCTGCTCAACCACTGCGGAAGTAACTCATCCAGCGGATTTAACAAATGGAGCCTTGTTGCACGTTACCCAGGAGAGCGGAGTTCTGGAGGAGCTGCAGACGAAACATCTGTCCGTTTCGGAGAAGCAAAACCACGCAAAAAATAAATCCTGGTAAAAGCGCACACCGGACCGCGTGCAGGGTAAAACACTCAAAGAGTTCAATCGATCAGTTGATCTGTTTGGATCAGACAGATCCAACTGACTGTGATGAATTAGCGCAGATTTTTCTGCAGATGGGAACCAGGAGGAAGTGTGTTCAGACCCCAGCGGGTGAAGTGATGCTAATTTAAGTGAAGTCGTTTAATTTAATTTATTAAAAGTTATTGGGGCCTCAGTCAGTGGTTTTTGTCACTACGGAGAAAAATGTCGATACATTTATCTACACTTTTATACAAAATGCATAAAATGCAAGTAAATAGCTGATGTTAATATGATTGTAATTTCACGGATAAAAATAGTACATGACCGATTTTGTTGTTGTTGTTGTCGGTCAAGATAACGGATAACAAAAAAGTAGCCCGCCCTGACACCAACTCACACACATCTTCATTCACAGTCTTACTTGTAAATCGATTTTTCTTTTCTTGGACGTTTTGATGTTAGCTTGTCGACGTCTCAGTTTTATTCGCTGGGAAAATCAATAAGCAGCTTGAGGTGACTCTGCTGCTCTCTAGTGGCGAGAAGCCGTAATGTTTGCTGGTAACAATCGGAATGCATTATGGGAGATGTAGTTTGTAGTCAATTCGTGTTCAAAACCTATTTTAAATCAATCATGGGCCTATAAAACGCTGCGGGGGCCACATAAAATGATGTGGCGGGCCACATGTGGCCCGCGGGCCTTGAGTTTGACACATGTGTTCTAGAAGAAAGAAAAATACAAGTGAGGATAGGGAAGGATTATTCTGAGAGTATGAATATAGAAAATGGGACATCACAGGATAGTATAGTAAGTCCATTATTGTTTTCAGTGGTAGTTAATGATATGTTTAAATAAGTAGAGGGTGGAATGGAATTTTCACTTTTTGCTGATGATGCAACAATGTGAAAAAGAGTAAGAAATTTAGAATTTATTGTTAAAAAGCTTCAGGGAGCAATTTTAGCTGTAGAACAATTGTCGTATAAATGGGGTTTTAAACTTTCTGTAGAGAAAACTACAATGTTTTTTACAAGGAAAAGAGTTGATGGAAAAACTAAATTAAAATTATATGGACAGGATTTAGAAAGATTTAAACAATTTAAATTTCTTGGAATGTGGTTTGATGAAAGAATGATATGGGGAATGCATATTAAGAAAATAGTAGATACGTGTAGGAAAGTATTAAATATAATGAGGTGTTTAGTTCGAACAGAGCGGGGAGCTGATGGAAAATCATTAAAAGCAATTTATACTGGGTTAATTAGGTCAGTCTTGGATTATGGATGTATAGTTTATAATTCAGCAGCAGATTCAAACCTCCATAAGTTAAATATGATCAAACATGGGCTTTAAGAGTCCCATGTTTGATGGGACTCTTAAGAAGCGGTTACATGTTTTACAGTCATCTGAAGTCATCTCGGTGGTTTCCAGGCAGCCATCAATTGCCTCTAAGAATAAGCTAAAGTACCTCTCTTATGGAAGTTGGTCCACATGGGAGGGCGAGCTGGTGCTTTTAAAACATCTTCAACAGCAGCATTACAGGTTGAAATGGGAGAGATGCCTCTTAAAGTTAGAAGGGATCAATTATCATTAAACTATTGGTCAAATTTACAGGGAAAAAGAAATAATCATCCAACATTAGAGGTGCTTAAACCTGGCTGGGAAAAGGAAAGAAAACAATTAAAGAGCTTTGGATGGATAATAAACTCTAAAGATAATGAAATTGATTGAAATCAGTTAGATATATGTCAGGCAGTTCCATTATCTGCAGTTCCACCGTGGATACTTCCTGATACTGAGGATGATTTTTCTTTTTTAGAAAAGAACAACAAAGATAAATTTCACATTATGAATAGATATATAATACAAGAATACTTAAATTAATATTATAACTATTTTCAAATATACACAGATGCATCAAAAATACAGCTAATAAGGTAGGGATAGCATTTATTGTGCCACAGTTTCAAATTAAAGTAAATAAAAGCAAAGCAAGCATTTCTCCTGTATACACTGAGACTGTGATGGAGTCTCAGTGTATACAGGAGAAATGCTTGCTTTGCTTTTAGCAGTTCAGTGGGTGGAAGAGTTAAGACCATTAAAATCAATTATTTGCTCAGGTTCTAGTTCTTTGTTATTCAGTTTGCAAAATAATAAATCAGATAGTAGACCAGATACAGTATATTAATTGAAATACGACAAACACTATAGAATCAATATGATGGTGCTAACTGTAAATTTTGTTTGGGATCCAGCACATCACGGGATTAAGGGGAATGAAATGGCAGACAGAATGGCTTAAGAGAGTACTAATCGGGTAAGGATAGATATTAATGTTAGTATTAGTATAACAGAAATAAAGGGTATAATTAAACAAAAAACAAGAGAGAGGTGGCAAAAGTTATGGGAAGAAGAAAAGAAAGGAAGGTGGTTATATAAAATTAAAAAGACTATTGGTCAAATGAGAACAGACAAAATCAGGAGAGAAGAGAATTATTTCACGGTTTAGAATTGGACATACTGGAGTAAATAGGTCATTATTTCTGATAGGGAAACATCAGACAGGGAAATGTGACTGCGGGGAAGATGAGACAGTGGAACATATTATTTTGAGTTGTAGGAATTATTTGAGTGCGTTCACACTGCAGCCTGAAGTGACTCAATTCAGATTTTTTGCTGGGGCCGTTCACACTGCCAGTAAATGCGACCCGTATGCGTTCTGCAGTGTAAACGGGCAAACGACCTGAAAGTGTCCCGCATGCGCAGCAGAGGGCACAATAGCGTCAGCGTTCTCAGTGTTCTGCCAACCGCCATAAAAAGAAGTGCTCCGTGTTTGCGGAAGTAAACATGGAGGCTAACGGTGGAGCTTATCTTACATATTTGAAGTTGTTATCCAGCTGGAGCAGCATATTAACAACTTAATCCTCATATAATCCGTCATGGTTGTTGTTTTTCTTACCACTTGCACATTTCTTACCACTTGCACATATCAGGACGCATAATAGTGAGATTAGTTGAGAATCAGTGACGTTCAGTTCGGATGAACTGAACGTCACCGATTCAAATGGACATTAGGTCGCATTTGAATCGGATACGTATCGGATATGGGCCACATTCGAAAAAGAATCCAACCTGTGCTGTTCACACTGCCATGAAAAGATCGGATACAGGTCACATTACGTCAAAAAATCGGAATTGAGTCACTTCAGGCTCCAGTGTGAACGCACCCTTTGATGCAAAGAAATAAGTTAATTAGAAACCTTAGTAGCATGAAAATGAAATTTGATATTGTTGATTTATTGCAAAAAGATTCAGGAAGTACAGGATATGAGGCCTTATTTGATTTTTTAAAACAGTGTAAGTTTTGTGTAAGTTTTTTTGTCCACCCGGGGTAAACCGGGTGGACAAAGTATTTTGAATGACTGATGGTGACACACACAGGTGGGTCTGGCTAGTTTTGCTCACACTTCTGTTTAAAATGTTTATTTACTATCCTAATGTGTCTGCCACTTATCCTGTTGTTCCTCCAGGCTGGAAAAACCAGGCATTCTTCTGTTGGTTCATGTGCTTCGTCCTACATCCAAAGGCCACAAGAAGAATCCAAAACAGCTCATGTCAAACTGTGGACCATGTTGTTAGATATGTGCAGGTATGTGATTATTCAAATGATCCTACTTCTTTGTAGAAGCACTTTCTCATTGGCTTTGTTTGCTATCTGAATGTAGCTGTGCTGCTAAATATATTTAATCATTTTTATTATTCGTCGTCTTATCATTATGTCAAAGATGCAAGCCAGTGTTGAAGCCTTCCTCATTGCTGTGAAACCAGGACAGCCCTTCCTCCTGCATGTTGGTGAAAACAAGAGTAGCACCAAAGACACTTCACCATCAGTGATCACAAGATCATCAAAGGTAGCTTTTGATGAACTTTCAAAGCACACTTCACCTTCAGGGCAAAGTACCATGAATTCCTCTACCACCTCTGTAAATTAATCCAGCCTACAGTTTTCAACATTGATGTGACTTGCACGACAATTGAGGAGTTTAAGATCCTAGCTTTTACTTTACCTGGCAGAGTGGACACTCTTTATTATGATGGTAATTTAAATGCATACTGTATCAATAAGATAATTTGTTTTATGTTCTTCCAATTAACTTGGTTTATTACAGTCCCTGTAGCAAGCAGTTTTCTGCATGGTCTGCATGAAAAAAAAAGACACTGAATGCTCCCTGGTATGAGGAGGCGGGCCGGATCCGGCATTGTCCAGCGGGCCGGACCAAATGACGTGGCGGGCTGGATCCGGCCCGCGGGCCGTAGTTTGGGGACCCCTGATCTAGGTATATAATCGGTGCACACTCTGCGATCATCATTCTAATAGACCCTTTTCACATGACGTCAGACAACATCCGTTTTGACTCGATCCAGTGAATCT
>NW_028263373.1:30330145-30400757 GCF_051168715.1 Poecilia mexicana
GTTATTCCACCAAATATTGATTTCTGAGCTCTCCCTGAGTTAAAACATTAGTATTGTTGTTTCTAAATTAATATGAATCGTTCTCTTTGCATTATTTGAGGTCTGATAGCACTGCATCATTTCCGTTATTTTGACCATTTCTAATTTTGTGCAGATAAATACTAACTTTTGCTTGGAATTTCGCAGACATGTTGTCAGTAGTTCGTAGAATAAAAGAACAATGTTGATTTTACTCAAACATAAAACTATAGAGTAAAATCAGAGAAACTGATCTTTTTAAGTGGCCTCTTAATGTTTTTCCAGAGCTGTACATCTCATATAATTGTTAACATCCATCGACACTTTGATTTTTAGTGATTTATTGCATGGACTTATTTATGTGTGATTAAATTGCATTTCTTATCTAAAGGAAACATTGTAATGACGAAATTGTGTTTTGAGATCAAATATTACATGTGTAATGGAAATGCAGCTGTTTTTTCTGTCAAAAAGTAAGACACATAAATCTTGTTTTCATCCTTCCTTTCTCAGTAAATCAGAAATGAAACCCCTGGGTCATATCCCCAGGTGTCACCATATGTCAGCGAGTTTTAGGTTTATCAGAAACTCGGCGGCGTTGCACTTCCTTCCTACTCACTCCCCTCATCTGCTCTTTACTTCTGGCTTCAGACTAAGCTAAAAGTAACACCTTTTGTTTTTGTTTTTCTTTCTATATTTGCAGAGATTCAGCTGTCCCAGAGGCACTGGTGAGTATTTGACATATTTCACAGCTAAAAGCTAGAAAACAGACTCTGTTGCTGACCCTATCCTAGATACCAGATACTCTGGTGTTTTGAGGGCGTGTAATCTTACAACAGTGTTTTTGTCCAGAGTTTGGAAAGGAGGGATCGCGTGCGTGCGTGCGTGTGTGTGTGTGTGTGTGTGTGTGCGTGCGTGCGTGTGCGTGTGTGTGTGTGCTTAAATAACAAGATGGACGATGTGGGGTTTCCCAAGTTTATTCCTGCACTTCTGAGAACTTTCTAATATTGTCTTGCCGGGACAGTGGAAGTGAGTGTGCACATGTGAGGAAACGTGTGTACGTGTTTCCCTCCATGCAGGACCGTGTTAAGAGCAGTTAGTGTGTGAAAGGGCTTTGGACGTTGCCAAAAATCCACCTAACAGTCGGATGATGAAGGAGAGAGTAAACAAAACGTCTTTAAACTGCTCTGTACCTTTCTTCACTGCTAGATTTTGTCATAAGGAGTTAAAGTTTTACATTCACTTTCATGATCAGTTCAACATTTGGATATATATTTTTTTCCTTCTATACATTCTTGAAAGAGTGGAGAGGCAAACAGGTTCTATTTATGGAGTCAAAACTACAGCACACAATTTTCTAAATAGTAATCAGCCTGTTTGAATCTTAGAAAGTCTCTTTCGTTCACTTTCTGATGCTTATTAATGATTTTATCTAATGCAAAGCAAATGCAAAGATGCAATGTAAATTTAGATGCCAAATACCTTTGATAGCAATCAGTATGTGTAATAAACGATGAGAGATCTTCCAAAAACCAACTTCAGATCTTCCACTAACATTTACCATGCAGGAAAAGTCGTGACTGGCAGTTTCAGTTGTTTAATTTCCAATTTCTGTGAACATAAGAGAGTTTTGATCAAAGTATGCAAGCATAGGAAAGCAGGCTACAAGATATTCATCACATTATTTCAGTGCTAACTGCAATTTTGCAGATGCAATGATGTGAAATTATTTCTTTGGATATTTTTTATACTTTAATGGGACGAGAGATGAAAATGTAAATGTTTATTGATATGTATTGTCACATTTTTTTAAAATAAACTTGAATTGGCAATTTTCAAAAAAATAAACAAAATATTAATAAACAAATAACCAAGTAGACCTTAATAAATAAAATGTGCAGTTTTCAAATAATGATTTTTTTATACATTTGTTAAACGTTGCTCTCACTGTCGTCCTAAAGCCTTAGAAATAACTTTGTGACCATCTCCAATGAGATAAATGTCACTTTGTTTCTCATCTGTTCCTGAAGAGTGAAGTGGTGCAGTGTTGGATTATAATCTCCATTCCTTTGGATTAGACCATTCTCATCATCTCTGAATCAGATTCTGACAATTTAACACTCAGATTAATCAGCAGTAAGTCAGTTTCTACAGATTGACTCTATATTTTCATATGAGTCAGATTTGAACTTTTCTTTATGTGTTTAATATTTATGTACAGCTTCTAAATAAATGAGTTAAATTACTCTTTCAGCTTCAGGACGCAGCATTGTTTGAGCTCTTACTCAGATCCTGTAAAAGTCACTCACCCACACTTGAGTTAAACTGTGTTTGCAATCGATGGGGTGTATTTACTCAGTCGTTTCTCAAATGAACGGCTCTCTGTAAGCGCTGGACTACGCCATGTGACAACATGTCTGTGCATCAAATGTGCATCGTTTGTCTCTGAGCTGCTGCTGCTGTCTGTCTCTCCAACTGTCTCTGTGATTATTCTTGTTTCTGCAGAATTCTCCACTGGAAGTAGACGACGAGGGATTCGTCATCCGAGCTGACAGCACTCAGAATGATATCCTTTTTTTCCCCCAACGTGAATCTGATATTTGCAGATGGAGCAAAAGATTAGGGTGATTGCAAAGAGGCCTTTCTACCTCAAATCCTCTGAGTTCATTGCCAAAGATGAATCGTCAAAATATCATGCATCAGCCATTATTTGAAGGGTTTAAATATGCATTTTTCCAATGATAATTTAGAAAATAAAGCTATTTTTGATACTCTTTCATTGGTTTACTATCTTTAAAAAATATATCATCTCATTTCTTATCAAAATTAAACTTTTTAGTCAAATTAAAATAATTTTAAATGTACATCAGCCTGTGAATTATATCAATAACGTTGAGCTTAAATGTATATTTTGTTTTGTTCTTTAAAATGTAATCTTTTTCCTTAATGTCATAAACTTCCTAACTACTTTTGAAAAAAGAATTGAATAGATCTGTTTTCTCGCTGTCACTACGTTATACGAAATATTTCCACTTCTATAAAAATAACAACTTCCAAATGGGCTAAATACATTTTAATGAGTGTAAAATTTTAAAAATCGAAACATCCAGACTTTATTTACTTTATATGTGACACAGATAGTCTGGAACAATTAAACCTTGTTATTGTTAAAACTGTTCCCAGTTTAAAGGAAATTTTAAGCTAATTTTCGGCTTTCTGTCAAAACCCAGTCTCCATTGTTTCGCAGCAGCGTTTGCCATCTGAGCTGGTTTTTCTTGACGCTTCCTTTACGCTGCTCTGAGAAGGAGGACAACTTCTACTCCAGCGATTCAGACTTTGACGACGAGGAGCCGAAGAAATTCCACATCCAGATCCGACCCGTAGCCAGCAGCAGCCGCAGCAACTCTGTTGCCACGGAGAAGGAGCTGAAGGCCACCGTGGGAACGTTGACGCTGCCGCCCAACAGAGGAACGAGGCAGCAGGTTATTCCTGAGATCTGCTGCATTTATACATTTTAGAAGACAACAAATTCTCAATCTTAGATCTGGCACAGATGGAGAAATTCCATTAATTATTTGACTTTTGAAGACTTTTTTTGTAAAGTTTGTGCTGTTTTTTATTTCCAGATGCTTGCAAAGCGGCATCTCTCCAGTAAGTTTAATTCATTCACTTTGTTTCTGAATGTTTTTAATGTTTAAATACTTAATCTTCCTGCAGCCTGCAGTGCTTTGAACAAATAACGAGGAGGAAAAAGCTTTCCAAACCAGCCTCATTAACCTCCTTTTATGTAATTATGGAGGAATTTTGACCAATTCAGCCTTTTGGAGCAAACTACACGTTTAAGGTCAAGCCACAGTATCTCTAAATTCTGACTTTGACTAGGCCAGTCTAAAACATTGATTTTAGAAGGGTTTCTATCCAATCCATCCACTTCAGTTCATTGCATTTGCTGCAGAAAATAATAGTTGGATGTTTTCCTTCAAACTTTTCTGGTAGAAATCAGAATTTATGATTTAATTATTTACAGCAAGTCGTCCAAGTATAGAAATGGCAAAGCAGCCCCCAGACCATAACTCTTAACACCACCGTGTTTGACTGTAGATTTGTTGCTTTATAATAATTTTTACTGCAGTTGGCTGGACTCCTAAAACCATATGAATGGCCTTGTAACCCTTTCCAAACTCTTAGATCTCAGATGCTTTGTTTCTAAAATATTCTTAAACTCCTTTAGATTGGCGCTTACAAGTTTGGCCTACTTCGTGTTGTCAGACAGGTTCCATTTAAGCTATTTAAGACCGTATGAGTCTGTCATTATTCAGACCCGAGTGTGACTTTTGAAATAAAATCAAAAATATGTTTAATTAAAGTTAATTCATAAAATTACCAGGCAGGTTTGGATTGACCTTAATAAATAAGAGTGGAGCATTTAAAAACTCAGATTATCTTTGCATGGAATTAAAACTTGTTTCTTGATATGAAACATTTATGAGTGACAGAAAAACAAAACCAGGTTAAGTACTTTCACTGTGAGTGTATGTTAATTATAAACTGTTTAAGACTGAGCGCCGCTGATGGTTAAATGCTCTGCTGTGTGGTCACAGGAAACTCCAGCGCCGCTGGAGGCCGATCCGAAGACGGCGAAGCCGCCTCGCATCGAGGTGAGTCAGCGGTTTCCGACTCGAACCGAAACTGCAGATCAACTCAAAGTGAAATTATGTTTGTGATGCCGGCGACTTCATGTTAATCACCTTGTGCTGGGAATGAATAACGTGTATTAACACTGGCAAAGAAAATTATAAACAAGAAAAAAGATAAATTTCTTCATTTATTTCTATTCATTTACCAATGTTTTAAGCAGATTTTATTTCAAAGTAACCTTGATTTGATTTTGTTTACAGCTTTGTGGAAAAGTCATATTTAATCTAAAAACTCATTAATGATGTAAGTAACGTATTTTCCGCACTATAAGGCGCACCTAGAAACCTTCAATTTCCTCAAAAGCCGACAGTGCGCCTTATATATGGACCAATATTGAGCCACAACAGGTCTAGCACCTACGGTAAACAGCCTCCGACTCAATTTTCACCCGCAGAAGAAGAAGTGCGCGGTGCATGCTGGGATAGTTGTCAGAACTCTGGTTTGTTAATAAAGTTTGACTGACCTATCTACCTACCAACCGTCTAGAATCAGGTCGTCTGCAGGCACCACGTTCTCCACCAACATGCTGTGTGCGAACGGAGACCATCGTCCGGCGACGCCCCGGCCCAGTCGCGGAAGGCTCTCCTCGCCAACTGGAGTCGGACTGTTATGTTGACATTTTTTATGTCAACAAAGTGGCTTTAGACATTCACCCGGGGTGCTTCGACTAGGGTTACCAAGGGACCAGCCCCTATACATTTAAAGCCGGGGGGTGGGGGGAAAGAGAGACAGAGACTGCGGCGGCAGCGTGTCGGTTGGTCTGTGTTACCCAGAAAGCAGTTGGGCACAATATCCCAACACCAACACCTGAGTGAAACAATGACTGGCCTACTATGTAAAGTACTCGGGGACCAATTCTTTATTATTACACATCCATATTTGTAGAATACGGAACAAATCCCGTCCGGTATAGGTTCAGTACGGGACGGGTGGCAACTCTAACTGTAGTGTCTATTCTATGTCCCTTATAATGTTGTGCGCCTTATATATGAAAAAAAGTTTTAAAATAGGTCATTCATTGAAGGTGCGTCTTATAATCCGGTGCGCCTTATAGTGCGGAAAATACGGTAACCATCATTTTAATAGTCATTTATAACCAGCAGTATGTGGATTCCCAGTTTAAGGAGACCAATCAACCTAAATGCTTTTGGACTGTGTGAGGAAGCTGGAGTACCTGGAGAGAACCCACTCATGCACTGGAGAACACGCAGAAGTACAGCATGCTGGGATGTGAACCTCAGAGCGTCTTTCTACCAGGCAGCAGAGCGGTCCACTGGCCCACATCAGAAATATGCATATCAGAAACAAAGTGTTTAACATCATGGGGTCAAAGCTGCAGTAGGAAGATTTGAGAAAACCGTGGACAGAATCAAGATTTTAACAAGCTGCACTAGAACCCAACTTCTCCACAGCGCTTCCCCGACAGCGGAGCCCCCCCAGAATTCAAGAAATGGCTAGATTTCCTGTTTTTTCTCAAAATTCAGATTTTTTTTCTTTCAGAATTCAGATTTTTTTCTCAGAATTTTAACTTTACTCTCATAATTTTGACTCTTTCAGAATTATGACTTTAATCTCAGAATATGGACTTTTTTTCAGAATCCTTTTTTATTTTTTCCCTAGCCTTCTTCCGTAGAAACCAGTTCTTCTTTTCTCCATGTCATTTTTCAGCAGAGACCTAACAGAGAAGCCTTCTCGGCTCCCCACAGACAGTAAATCTCTTCATTAGCTGACCTTACACGAGCCGCTCCACTCCAATTAGTCTCTGGTGACTCCACTCGTGCTCGCAGGCCTGATTGATCACCATTCGGGTCGTTATCTGTCAGCAGGTTAGGCGGCAGTGGGAGGATGCGTCCTGCTGGCAGGGAGGGAGCTTCTCTCTCTCATAAATCCAGCAGCAGCAGATTAATATTCCTCCTCGACGCGAGGAGTTGTTGCAGCTCAGTGACTCCGGACTAAATGCTCATATTTATCGTAGAGGAACCGACTGATGGGTTCTTCCCTTGTGCCGCCTCCTCTCAGCGCTTCGAGGAAGATTGCTGATTAATACTGATTAGGGAACATCCTCTGCTGTGAGTCAGATTAGCTCATGTGTGTCCTGTCTCTGCAGACAAGGAGCAGGAAGGCCTACGCAGGTCCACCTCCAGCACTGATCACGACAGGTGAGAGGGGTCTGCCTTTCGCCTCATTGCTTCGTCTCCTCTTTGTGTGCATCTGCTTGCAGGGCAGAGAGACACATTTAGAGGTTGAGCTGCGTCATTGGTGGCCTTTTCAGCAGTCTGAAGCTCTGCAGGTTTTCACCTTGGCCTCTCTGTATCACTCATTTGTTTTTATCCATCATGGCTTCCATGCTCAGTAGGTTGTTTTTCAAATCCTTATTTCCTGTTTCCTTTGGAGGTCAGACAAGAAAAAAACCTTTTATTTAAAGAAAAATGCAGGAGTGAGAGCATGTACGGATTTGGGCTTAAGAGCAAAAATATGAATAACATTTTATTATCTTATTATATATAATTAGGGCTGATGTAAACGATTACTTTAGTAATAGAGTAATCTATCGATTATTCTGACGATTAATCAAATTTCTGCGTTCTGTAGTAACTACTGAAGCTAATAAAAGAAATATATGAAAGAGAAAATGCTAAAAAAAAACAACAGGTCAGTTCTTTTTTTATTATTCAAGAACAGTTCTTATTTCTTAAAATGCGACACTTTAACACTTTATTTGAAGGAGTTTATGACGTAAATAAATGTGATGCAGCACAAATCATGAATAAGAAGGAGTCTTCATGAATGTTTGACTGGTGACATGAAGTGTCATTTGGTAAATAATGATGCTTTTAATGCAATTTAATGCAACTTTGCATTAAAAATTGCATTTACATTTCATGGCAACAGTCATAAACAGTCATGAGGACTCCTTCGTGTTATGTCAGATTTAATTCAGCGTCAGTGTTAGACACACCCCTTCAAAAACAGATGATAAATGAAACATTTCACACTATTAAAAATTAAAAACAAGCTGAAATTGAGGCATGAGGTATGACTTTGTGTCTGCTCCGTCAGGTTGGGTTCGACGGCGTCGGGATCGGACAGCCTGTTTGGTCCTCCACTGGAGTTGGCCTTCAAGTCCAAAAGCTTCGACAGCCGGGATCAGTTCAGAGAGCAGAACGCGTTTGGTGCCTCTGAATGTAAGAAGCTGATTTCATCTTTGTTCACTTTGGCATAAATGAAGAACAAAGCGAATTAATATTTTTACTTTATAAGAGTCACACAGTAATAATAGTTTAAGGTTATGAGGCTTTTATAACATTGTAGTGTTACAAAATATGTAAAGAAATATTGACTTAGATGTTTTTCTCACTTTTTTTGCATAATGTCGGAACGTTGAACCAACCATGCAGAACCATAAAGTCTAAATATTGTAGATTTAAAGTTTTGATGTGACACATTAAAATACTTTAAACTGTGAAACTCTGGAGCCTAAAAGGTTTTGATGGTTGACCTGCTCTGGTCCTCATTTGGTCTAAAATGTTTTATTTTGGGTTTCAGATGCAGCCTTCTCATCTGATTCCTCATCACCAGAGAATGTTGAAGACTCTGGTTTGGACTCGCCGTCCCATCAGCCTCTTGGTCCGTCTCCTGAGTTGGCGGGCTGGGCCGCCTGGCCGCCGGTGTCGCAGACTAAAGAACAGACTCAAACGCTGAGCCGACCCGCCGACCCTTTCCTCTCCGCTTTCCACGAGTCTTCATCTGGCCGCAGCTCCAACTCGCAGGACGCCGCCGCTAACGTCTGGTCTGTCGCCTCAACGCGCCCATCGCGGGCGCCTCCAGACACGGACCCCGGTTCTGTTCAGTTCCCAGCTTTCTCCCAGTCGGAGTCGTCGGTGTGGAACTGCAAACACATTCCCACAGACGACCCGTTCTTCGCCAGCTTCGAAAGGACGCAGGAGCCGTTGAACCTGTCTGACGCCTGGACCCGCCTGCCGCCGCCACGCCATTCCCAGGAAACCAGAGGGAAGGACCCGTTTTCCGTCTCCCTCGCCGAAACAAAAACTCTCCTGCCCCCTTCTTCCTCCTCCTCCTCCTCATCCTCCTCCCATCGTAAAGATCGAGAGAGGAAGCGGGACCGGAGCCTCCCGCCGCCGGTTACGTCCGACGACCCGTTTGCCATCACGATGATCGGGAGTCCGACTCACCAGTCGTCGCTGGCTGCAGCAGCTGGAATGATCCCGTCACACAGCAGCAGCAGACCGGGAATCGACGCGGCTTCAGCTCCGCAAAAGAAGGAGCTGACCCACTGGAAGTCTGTCCACAACCCGTTCAGCGACAGCAGCTGCTCCAAGTCGCAGGACGGAGGCGTAAAGATGGAGGCAGGAGGAGGAGGGGAGCGGAGGAAGCACCGGACTTCAGAGAGCGAGCCACGGCGGAATGCCCCTCCTCTGACCCGGCATTCAGGACCTCAGGAGGATCTGTGCTTCTCCACGGACAAAGACGAGGACTGCCTGGATCTCAACACGCAGATGACGACCTGCAGCATCGGCTCACACAAAGGTACCGAGGTTTACTCCTCTTTAATTCAGCCTGTTGAGAAAGTAAAATAGAATATTTATTTATGTAAACAAGACCTATTATGCTTCCTTGACCAGGTTAGTAAAGGTCTTTAAGTTACACAGAACATGGTCACTACATTTTTGTTTTGCACAAAATCATCCTTGCATAATCAGATTTTAAGCTCCTTTCAGAATGAGCTGTTTCAGGGCGTCTTGTCACTTTAAATCCAAATAATCTGCTGCTGGCCACGCCCCTCAACTCAATATTTACACTCACACATGAGAATGGCTGCAGACCAAAATGGCTAATGAAAAGCATTAGTGGAGCTTTCTGCACAACCAACAAGAATGCAGCTAGTGGCTTCTGGAAAGTAATTAAACAACAAAATACTTGTCTTTTCCAGCAGCCATTGTGAAGTGCATAAAACCAGCTGACAAAACACATTGGGGCTCCATTTGGGTTGCTAGGTAACAGGCGGAACTCTGCTGGGGTTGCCAGGTGACGGGTGGAACTCTGCTGGGGTTGCTAGGTAACGGGCGGAACTCTGCTACTGGGGTTGCTAGGTGACCAGCGGAACTCTGCCGGGGTTGCTAGGTGACGGGCGGAACTCTGCTGGGGTTGCTAGGTGACGGGCGGAACTCTGCTACTGGGGTTGCTAGGTGACCAGCTGTGCCTGCTGATTTGGGATGTTACTTTTGGAAGGTTTTTGAAATGGCTAATTTTCCAGACACTTACTGCCAAAAAAAAAACTGCTGTGTGTTATTTTGTGTTTTGTTTTCTAACTTGTTTTTAAAGAGATTGAGCTGTTTTTAGAAGGAGTACAGACCCAAATGGAAGTATTAAACGTGAAAATGTGAATCTCTGTCCTTACTTTCATCAAGTATATCTGATGTTGAGGGAGCTGTTCGTGCTTTACCTCACTTGAGAAAAATGCCTCATTAAACATGTTGGACCTCAACAGAATGTTACATTTCTTCATTTTATTTAAGCTGATCAACCTTTGTTATATTTGCTGACATTTTCTTTGGTATGCCTTTGCTTTCAGTTCTTTATTTTTCTCCCCCAAAGGGTCTAAACATAGCTACAGGTCTGACACGACTGAAGTGGTTTCCGCTGCTCCTCAAAGAGCGACCCGGTCCAAAAGGTCGTCAGCCCGACTCAGTGGCAGCGAGCGAGTGAGTCCCTGTCATCAGCTCTACCTGACTTATGAACGAGGGCCTTAAAGATGGCGGCCATCATGTTGTCCCTCTGTATTTCAGTCCCGGTCTCTGTGTTCGTCTCCTCTGCCGGAGCTCAGCCAGTCTCTGACGTCCTCCTCGTCCTCCAGTCCGAGCGACTGGGGGGCCCAGAACAGAGGGCCCAGTCCGGCCAAGGTGGGACATTCCTCCCCGCTCCCTTACCAGGACCAGCAGAGACAGAGTGAGTTCCTGGTCACTATAAACCTTAGTTTATGATTTATGTAAATGAAAAGGACAAACCCTGTGTTTTACTTTGCTATAACAAACTTCAACTGACTTTAAAACACAAACATGCAGCTGTATGGAGGTAAATTTGTCTCAGTATTAAAGAGGCAAGTGGAAATGATCGATGTGACCTTGTTGGATTCTGTTGGATCCAGCTGCTGGGCGGAGCCACAGGTCTGAGAGAGATGGTTCCTCAGATACGTTTGGGTAACAATAGGAAAATTCAATACTAAGCAAATTTACAGAAAATTCAAAATTTGCACAGAAACATAACAATAGAGCCCTAAGTAGTCTATTTAGACAGTTAATCTCGGAAAACAATGTTGATTTTTGGAGGCTAGTTTCATTTTAAGTCTCCAAAAATGATGGAAAGGTTTTTTAGTTGCTGTAATGTTAAGACATTTGAAGCAATGTAGTGAAATAACCTTTAACATACAGTTCAGATTATTGCTCTCACAACTAGAGCCAGACCAGATCTTTGATTAGGAATCTGTTGGATCTACGGATCAGCTCCAGAGGTCAGCTAATGTCTCCAGGATTGGATGTGTTAAAAGGTTTAATTTAATTAGTATGAATTCATTCAGCTAATCTTTAACTGGAAAAAGTCTTTTGAATCCTAAACCTCGTCTACGTCCTCTCCACAGTGCACCTGTCCAGAGGACCAAGCCCCATTTCCCTCAGCACGCAGGACGCCTGGCCGGTCGCAGCCGCCATAACAGAATACATCAACGCCTACTTCAAAGGGGGACAGCACAACCGGTCAGCCTGGTGACATCACGATGACGTCACGGTCAGATTGTATTAGTTGGTTAAAGCAGGATGAGCTCAGCCTGTTTCTGGTTCTTCTTCAGATGTCTGGTGAAGATCACAGGTGATTTAATGATGT
Source organism: Poecilia mexicana (assembly GCF_051168715.1). Lineage (NCBI taxonomy): Eukaryota > Metazoa > Chordata > Actinopteri > Cyprinodontiformes > Poeciliidae > Poecilia > Poecilia mexicana. The sequence continues at coordinate 30,341,759 of NW_028263373.1, forward strand.
CCTTCCCGGCCGGGATCACGCGGATCTTCACAGCCAACCCGAACGTTCCCGTGCTCAGCTTCCGGCTCGTCAACATCTCCAGGATCGACAACTTCCTGCCCAATCAGAAGCTGCTCTACAGGTCAGCCGCCCTCTCTCCCCGAACCTCCATGGATCTGTGTATTTATTTCACTGTGTCCTCGCTGCACAGGTTGGTAGAAAACCCACAAATTATTTGGTAGAAAGTCTACTCAAGTACTGAGTAACTTATCAAAACATCAGTTATTTATTATTTAAAAATTACATCAAGTGGACCGAAATGTAAAGTTCTGTGGAAATGTTGGTTCCAAAATTAAAATCATTCATATTGGATCCAGAATTTTTTTTTAAATAATTGAAAATTAGATATGTGTCCAAAAAAATTTTAAAGTTTAAGCAGAAAGTAGACATAACAAAATAAAAGCAGCAGAAATGGAAAAACAAGAAAAAAAGACCATACCTACTATAAACTAATTCATTTGTATAAATACAAAAATATGTGTGCAAAAAACATATACGTGCTGGTATAAATATATATACACACACACATACTCAAGAGTAGCGGTATTTCATGATAAAATTACTCAAGTAAAAAGTACAACATAGTAAAAACATTTAGTTACTCAAGTAAATGTAACTAGATACTGCCCAACTCTGCTTTGCAGCGATCCATCGCAGAGCGACCCGGACAGCAGGGACTTCTGGTTCAACATGCAGGCTCTGCAGCTCTACCTGCAGAAAGAGGCCGAGCTGAACCCCCAGGCCTCCTACTACAACGTCGGCGTGCTCAAGTATCAGGTCCGAATTCACTGATTTACTCATTTAGTTTTCTGCATGGACCTCAAAGGTGACCTATTATGTTTCCTTAACCAGTTTAGGAGAGATCTATGGGTTATACTAAACATGTTCATTACATATTTTGCACAAAATCATTCTTAGATATTTTGAGCTCCTTTCAGCTGTTTTGGGGCGGCTTGTCACTTTAAATCTAAATAAGCCTCTGCTGGCCACGCCCCAAACACTCACATATGAAAATGGCTGCAAACAGATGCACAATTACACAACAGGACATCTTTGAAAAGCATCAGTGCAGCCTCCTGCACAACCAACATGAATGCAGCAAGTGGTTTCTGGATGGTAAGTGAACAACAAAACACTTGTCTTTTCTAGCAGTAGTAAAACCAGCTGACCAAATGTTCTGGAGCGTAGCTTGGGTTGCTAGGTGACGGTGCAGTGTCTGTTGAATGAAATTTAGCCAAAACATTACCTTGTTCTCAAAAATGTCTGGTTATTATTTAAGCACTTTGGTTTTCTTAAGAAGCAGTTGAGATCCAAAAGGAAGGGAAAATGTGACTTTTGCATAAATGAGACATAGAAAGAAGTTAAATGAGAAAACCTCCAAAAACGAATTTTGAAACGCGTCCCATTGTGAACCTCTCTGGTTCCCTCAGGTTTCCTCTCAGGATCCGGGCCGAGCGCCTCTGTTGTTGTCGGCGGAGTGTCAGCGCAGCGGCACGGTGACCCGGGTTTCCCTGGACTACCACTGCTGCCCCGCCACGGCGCCCTCCACCCAGCTCACCGCTGTCCAGGTGCTGCTGCCGCTGGACCACACCGCCACAGACCTGCAGTGCCAGCCGCCCGCCTCCTGGTGAGCAGCAACAATTAGGGACAAAAACAACAAACTACACGACTTTTATCTGTTGTTCCCATTAATGAACTGATCCAACTGTCCTGGGTCTCCTGCAAAAACTCAAAATCTTACCAAGTTTTTTTGATTTAGATAAAACAAGACTGACGTACATGTAACTTTTCAGAAAGATTTAGGAACTTGTTTTGAGTCAGTTGTTTAATATTGGTTTATTCAGCTGATTTATTTCACTGAAGACATTTTCCCATGTTGTAAATGAAACTTTTTCATCAATGTTAAGGAATTATTAACTTAAAACAAGATCCTATTTCAACAAAACTAATTTAAAGATAACTCTTTAGTAGGATACAGGAGCTTGTTTTACGTCCTTAATTTCTTAATATTGATGAAAGATGTGCCAGTTCTACTGGAAAATTATATTTTTGTAACATGGGAAAATGTCTTGTTATAAGTGAAATAAGTCTTATCAGTGAAACTGCTCAACGACGCTCCTGATTGTTTGCAGGAACGCTGAGGAACGCCGGCTGCTCTGGAAACTTCCAAACCTCTCTCCAACCAATCACAGCAAAGGTCAGAACTCTGCCGGCCAATCAGGATCAGCGACTCAGAAAGCATGAAGCTTTTTAAATTTAACATGTGTAACATTAAGAGGAACAGAGACGAATCTTCCATCCATTTATCCTTCTTTCCTTTAAAACTTCCTCTGTAGATTTAAATCAGGATAAATGTTGAATATATTCAGTAGTTTTGTAATAACTTCCCTCATTTCTGCCTTTTTTATTTATTTATACCTCTTTCTGTTATTTTTTTATGATTTCTCAGAAAATAGATGAAGGAAATTTCAGGGGCATAAATAGTGGGGAGATAAAAGCGTTTTGTTTTACGAGCCAGAAGCGACAGTGAAAGGTTTTGCTCTCATTTAAAAGCGTTTTCCTCTTTGTTTACGACTGAAGTGGTTTCCATTAATGCCGTCTGACAGCAGCGAGCATCTTGTTTATGTTTCGCCGTCTGTCTTGTAAACAGAAGCAGGCGGGTTCTGTGTCTGCAGCTCATCTGAGTTTTTCTGTTCCTCCAGATGTCAACAAACCAAGTTTAGTTTTAGATCATTTTGTTTTTAGCTGTAATCGCTGTTTGTTGATTGTTCCTCTTTAGGCCCAAACATAGTAACTTCTGTTTCATGATGAAACTTTCAAAGATTACAAACTGTAAGGATATAGTTTAATTTGTATTAATTGTATTAGGGTCCATATTGTCTAATTTAGTTATTAATAATTAGCGTATACAAACACAAAAAAATACAGTTTACTAAAATAACATACTCAGGCTAGTAATTGAAACCAAAACCGTATATAATATATACATTTTGCATTTAAATATAATAAAATAAACCCTTTGCCTGTAAATATGTTCTACCCAGAGCTCCTCGTTAACTCCTGGAAAGGTTTGTTTCACCTGGATTAAATTACTGTAAAAAAAAAAAAAATCTCTTATTAGGCTCCTTTTTCTATCCAGCATTTTTTTTGTTCAATAAAAATAATCAACAAATTTAGGCAATAAATGCTTATTATGTTATTTTAAAAAGGGACTGAATTATTTATTTTCATTCTTTAATATATTTCTAATATTGTATAAAAATGACTTAAATGCACTTTGAGTAATTTTTTAAATGGCTTAAAATTAAAAAATAACTTTTCAAGTAAAGTAAAAATGTATTTGGTAAAAAAAATAGTCTGCTCAAGTTCTGAGTAATGGATCATATTATTAATCATTTAATATTTAAAATCATATAATCAGACAAACCAAAATATAAAATTAAGTGGAAAGTTTGGTATTTTAAGGACCAAAATGAAAATTTATATAACAAAATCAGGTAAAATAAAAGCTGCAGGTGTGTTTCTGGTGAATGTTTGGTTAAAATATGTTTGTTCTTCATTCAGTTTGTATCCAACTCCACTTAAACAGTTAAATGAAAAATTTGGAGAACCTGGATAAATCCTATTAATCAATAACTAAATTAATCGTTATTTGCAGCTAATGTGTAAAACTGAGTTCTCAAACATTAAATTCAAAGCTTAGCTCTTAAAAACAGATTAAATCTTCAGAAGGTGAACCCGCTGAGCTTCTCGTTTTGCTCCAGGATCCTTCGTTCTCCTGAATGCATGGTGGTGAGCAGAGTTTTGTGTTTGTGTGTCCCAGGCTCCGGGACGCTGTGTGCCAGCTGGCAGTGCCTGGAGGCCCCCCACGGCCCTCCACCCAGCCTGGCCGTCCAGTTTGTGGGCTCCGGGACGTCGCTGTCGGGCATGGACGTGGAGCTGGTGGGAACCCGGTACCGCATGTCGCTGGTCAAGAAGAGATTCGCCACAGGTGATTCTGAAATCACATCTGCTGTTACTTCTATATGCTCATTTAAAAATGTGTTACTCTGTCATGCTACATATCAATCTGGTTAAATTTAACTCTATCAAGTATTTGCTTTCAGGTTTTGTTGCTCTGTTTTTATTTTATTAATATTGATGCTGTCGCTTTAAATTTTGACTGAACTGTTTCATCTTCTAACTAAACTAAAATGTAATTTTGCGCAGAGTTGGGTCGGTACTGATGTGGTTTCACCGGTCTCTACTGATTTATTAAAATGCATTTGTCACATTTTATAATCTGTTGTGGTGCGTTTGATTTTAATCTGGATTATTTTGCTGTACAGGGAAGTACATGGCCGGCTGCTCCCTGTGACCCTTCAGATTCTGATCGGCTCCTCGCTGCTGCATCAAACTCAACGTTCAGTCGTGGAGGACACCGTGCACTTACTTCTGACACGTCCTGCTGTTTTAGGACCAACGTTTTTCTTCTTCTTCTACTGTTTCTCTCTGTTTGTGGTGTGTTTTCCTGGAGAGAAACTGTTTTTACTGAAGCTTCTTTGTTCAGACTGTGTTGTGTTTGGATCAAGAAACTGGAAAATAAGCTGCATCTCTTTATGTAAATTACAAAAAAATTATTAAAAAAAAAAGCTGCTGCCATGAAGTTAGGGTATTTAATTAATGTAAATACTGTATCTTTGTACCAACATTGTGATCTTCTATCCAACTGTAGAAAAAACTGTTTGTAAAGCAGAAACTTGTTTTAAGTAGAGGTTTTTGTGATGTTCAAAATTGATTAAATAATAAACAAATGTGCTTAAACCATTTGGGTTTACAACAATTTATTACACTTTGTGACCAAGTACAAAATACAGTGAAACTATGCAGTTTATTACAGACAATCATCTGTCCTTAGGCTAGTTAAAGTGGAGTCAAGAACAGGTTTAAAAATACACAATAAATTCAGTATACGTGTGAGAAGAAACTAGTTCAATAAAAAATAATCTAACAGCTTTACAAAACGTTACAAAGTACACATAGAAATAATTTTCCTCCAAAGCACTTTAAGGCAAATTACTGTGACAGGCACAAGTTACTAAAGCCTTAAATAACTTAAGACTCTTGTTGCTACAACAAAATCATCTGAGGGAAAATAATAATTTCAACACAAAAATTCCATCAATTCAGATTAGCTCATAAATAGGATTTTTTTTTTGTTTCCAGACACCTTAGTTTACTGCGGCGCTGCAGTAATAAACCGTTTCACACATTTAACATCAGGTTGGGAACAGATTCGTCTCATTCAGCTACACAGCAAAGCATTTCCTTCTGACGCAACAGCATCAGAGAGACGAAGCATTTTCTACATCGTATAAACATATTCATCACGTTTTCTGAAACGACGCGCTGCATTTCCTATTGGAACAGAACAGAAGACATCAACAGAGCTGCAGCCTGAGGTTAGAGGTTCTGCAGTCTCCAAGCCGACTCGGCTCCGCTCCACGTTTTGTCAACACGGATTGTTTGACATCCTGCCTCCTTTCTGTTGATTAATCTGGAATATTTCCAACTCCAGAGCGAGTTACATGCACAGTCCCTTGCAAAACTATTCACATCCATCATCATTTTTTTACTGTTGCAAATGGAAACATACATTTTTGGGTTTTTTTCACAAATAAAAGTCTGAAAAGTTCAGCATGGATTTGTATTCAGCCCCTAGATAAAGTCCAGTGACTTCAATCAAATTATGTTTTAGTGAATGTGGAAACTAATCGGCATAAATTCAGCTGTTTTCTGAAAACCTGAAACCTACCAGGAACATCTGAGCAAAGAATTAGTCATGTGATCCACATGTTTGACCTCAAGAAAGTTGAATTTCAACGCGCCATGTAGGAGAAAAAACAGCAACGATATTCTATTCAGATTTAAAAAAAAAAAAAAACGTTTACAGTTTATTCATGCATGGAAAATGCTGTTTCACCTGCTCTGAAACACGGCGATGGCACCATCATGCTGTGGGGACTGTTTACATGCAGCAGTTACTGGGACAACACAGGAATCGTTTAGATCAGGGGTGTCAAAACTTTTCGTGACGGGGGCCAGAACCCCACTGCTGAAAATACTTTGGGGTCATGCTGTATTTCCAACTTAAAAACACAAAACGATTTTGTGTTTTTAAGTTTTATCTATTTATATTTATTTGCTCAGCAATGAATTAAACAATCAATATGTTAATGAAATAAAGTGTCAATGTTTTTGAATTGATAAAAAGCAGACAGGTTCCTGACTTTTTGTTTATTTCTCTAACAAAAATGAGAACTTGTATTAGCCAAATTTAACAGATGAAATAAAGTGTTAAATTTGTCAATGAAATCCTTAACGAATAAAAACTTTACAAAAGTGACCACAGTTTAAATTGTTCCACAAACGGCCCCCGGGCCACCCGTTGGACACCCCTGGTTTGGCTCTAAATATTTTCATATTCAAATCATTCTGAGAATGTCTGGACTTTAATTTTCAGTCTTCGGACGAGTAAAACTGATAGATAAATCAGGGGGACTGATTACAAACACCAATGTTTTCAGATTCTTCCCATCTAATAAATGATGGACTCTGAGTTGGAGTGAAAACTTCTGCAAGGCAACAGGCTTTTTGTTGAACCATCTGGAGAACAGAACAGAAATGTTGAGGTAAAATCCAGCTTTTCCAAACTCTCGGCTGAGCTGGAAAACAAACGGGAAAGTCCTTTGGGTTCCTAGGCTGCATGTTCTTACTTCCTCTGACCCATTTCTTTTTTTTATTATTGTTCTTTTACCGTGTTTTTGCTACGAGGTGCAGCAGAGGCATCAGGGAGAGGGAGCGAAGGCGCTCTGAGTGTTTTGAGGTTTGAAGACGGTACATTCATACTGCGGTTGAGGCACAGCTGAGGGACAGGTCCACATCCGTAGCGGCGATTTCAAAGCTAATCTAAGGCACTCAAAGGACACTATGGCACAACGAACTCGGATTTAAAGAAAAAATAATAAAACCAAAAACAGATGGAGCACAAAAACGCCACCGTTTAGAAGTTAAACATCCAATATGAGAAGCTACTGCGCAGAAGAAATTCACAGTCCCAACAAAAACAGAAAACGACGAGATCCGTTACACCCCTGTGAAACGACAGCGAATAAAAACCGTGTGTGTGTGAGGGGGTTTGGGAGTCAGGGCCTCGAGGGGCTCGACCATCTTTATAAACACTTCTACTGCTTCTGCACTCTTCTCTATTTACATTGCACTCGTTCTGCTGCTTCCGGTCCGCTCAGACCGGACTCACATTTCCTGCAGAGGGTGGCCTATTTCAATCCTCTCCCTCTTCACCGCCGGCTCGGCCGGAGTGCCGTCGCCGTCCAGGTTGCTCATCTCGTCTGAGAACGACGCATCTGAGGGAGAGGAAGAGGATTCTCCGTTTTCGTTTGGCTGTTAAAACGCGTTGCTATGGCAACCGGGGTTTCAGAAAACAAACGCTTACCCTTCTCCAGGAGCGACGGCATCATGGAGCTCAGGTCGCTGAACTGGAAGTTGAGATTAGAGGGAGAATTTGTAAACAGAACAAAATAACGAGACTTTAGGCTAACGGTGCTTTGCTAACAGTTTTTAAACACGTTCTGGTTGTTCACATCCTGTCAGCGTTTAATGTTTTTTACTGGAATTATGATGACAGCAAACTGAAACAGCACAAGTGGCTTCACTGTGTTAAAATCTATAAAGTGTGGCATGTTTTTATTTGTATACCTAAGGCTCCATGTAGCAGAACGACAGAAAAATCAAGAGTTATGAAAACTTCAGCATGTGTTCCAGGTGGGGCTGTGCGATCTGGAACACATGCATCATCATCATCATCATCATTAAAATCTGATGATGATTTTAATCAATTTAGTTTCTTCACTTTTTTCCTTAATAAATTTTTTACCAACATTTCACTTGATCTGAATTCAAAGTCAAAATAAATAGAAGCCATCTTGTCAAACGCAGATGGTAGTTCTTGGTTTGCTAACATCGCTATGGAAACCCAAAGAATGTATTGATGAAAAAATAATCTTAATTTTCCACAAATTAAACAGGAACTTTGATAAAACCGATTCATCACCCCACTCTGATCTCTCTTACCTCTCCCATCACAGCTATGGGAGTTTCTCCGGTTGCCTGGGCAACGCGGTGCTCCACCAGGTAGAACATGTACTCGTCGTAAAGCAGGCGGATCAGATGGAACGAGCCGAAGCTGGCGGCGCTGCGCAGAGTCAGGTCTCTGATCACCATGGAGCTACAAGCAGAGAAACGGATTGTTATTCGTCGTTATTCTGGATTTTTAAGGAACGGCCTCAGCGCCGCGCCGTACCTGTAGAAGGACCACTTGAGCAGGAACTGGCGGGCGGCTTTGGGGAAGCTGGGGCTCCCCTGGTGAGGCTTGAGGACCTGAGAGACCACGTTGTCCAGCCAGGTGGCCCACTGGTCCAGGGAGCTCTGCTGCTGCAGGGTGACCTTGAAGTCCTGCTCCAGGCGCTGGACCACGCCCTCGTCACACTGGCAGACCCACGACGCCTGCTCCTGTTGGACAAACCCGGGGTCGGTCAGAGGGGAGCCGCGGCGGGCCGCGGAGCCTCCTGGAGGCGGAGCTCACCTGGACATTGGCGAAGTCCACCCTGTTGAGGTCGGAGAGCATCTGGTTGATCTGGGAGGTGTTCTGCAGGACGGCGCGGGCCGCCTGGGCCAGGTGGTTCAGACTGGTGTAACGCCTCAGAGTCTGGGCGAACGCACTGACCACCGCCACCTGCACAGGAAAACACGCAGCGACTCAGACATGAGGAACCAGCTGCTGAATTACTCAGTAATCGATCATTAAGACCCAAAGAAAGAACATCTGCTGAGAGAAAAACAAACATTTCACATTCAAGATAAAAAACAAACAAACCATGGTCTGTAAATCTGTAATACGCAGAATTAACTTCAGCTTCACCTTCTTTAAATTCTATTAATCCAAATATTAATTAGTTAAATGAAAAAATAATCAACACTTCAGCTATAAAAATGTGGGTTTTTTTAACTCTTTTGCAACAAATGATCAGCATTCACTAACTGAATGCCAAGTTCTTGCATTTTAGGCAGCAATATGTTTATTTTGTTATTTAAAAAAGAAATTAAGTTATTTGTTTACAAATTTTGATGCATTTCTAATTCTGTATTAAAAAAAGACTCAAGTGGTCAGATGAAAAATCTGAAGAAGGTATCAGTTTTCTTTCAACTGATTATCATCAGAATAATCAAAGTAAAATAATCGTTAGTTGCAGCCCTAGCTGTAGTTGATATCAGGCCTAATTACCTAATAATCAACATTAAATGTCTTTCTGGAGATTTCCGGTTACCTTGGTGCGAACGATCTCTTGTGGGAAGCTGGTCATGGCGGTCGTCAGCCAGCCCTCCAGACTCTTGGCGAAGTTTCTGATGGCCTGAGTGAGAGTGCCTGAAGAAACAGAACGGCCTGGATTACCAACCGGCACCGGGGCTGTGACAGTTACTGCAGACGGCCTCCAACAAACGCAGAGTCACGTCGCAAAATGCCAAACTAAGCTCATCATCACAGCATCAATATGTGCAGTAACAGGGGAGGATTTCGTGGATGCATTTGAAATAAAACAATCTGCTTCCTGATTGTCTGTTTGTCCAGTTAGACTGACTTCCAGTGTCTTTTCTTGTGAGCTGAAGCTCAGCGAGCGTTTGGACATCGTGATCACGGGAAAGAGCAAACAGCTACATGGAGGTCAGGGAACGTCCCGGATTGGGAAAATATTATCAGCCTTCTGGAAATTTCAGAGCTAAGGTGAAGTTTCTGTGAGGAATGACGCAGACTGTAGTTAAGCTTAGTTTTTTTCTAATCTAGCGCTAATCCCTCATATGAGATGCTAAGGAGTTTAAATCTAGACAAAATAAAAACTTGCAATTGAAACATAATCAGTGAAAAATGAATCAACAATATGATGGCACTTAACAAAATTAAATGTTTCAGTTGTTGACCGTGTTCTATGATTTTGTGTTTTTCTGACCTAAAGCACTTTGAAATATAAATGCCTTGTTGTTGAAAGGTGCTATATAAATAAAGTTTTATTTGATTTAAGTATGAACTAAAATGTCTGCCTCTTTTGTCTTTTAAGTGAAACCTTACAAACACAGTGTGACATCATCACTGCATCACTTAATGCTGGAGAGGCAGCAAAAGCTGCTAATTTTAGTCCTAAAGAATCTGATTAAAAACAATTTCTACTAGCAGGTCAAAGGTTAATCAGAGCCTCTCTGCTATGTTATGATAAAAGCCACTGACTGGGAACGGGGCGCAGCACGTCAGGGATGAGGATCTCCACCAGGGCCTGGTACAGGATGTGGTCGCAGCTCCTCATCCATAGCCGGACCGGTTCATATTTGCACAGAGATACCAGCTTCTCCCTGGGAATCACTCGCTCCAGGTCATCATCACTGCACAGAACACAAAGGAACAAAAGCAACGTGAATGCTGCTGCTCTGGACTCGGGTGGGCTGAAACCCACAGAGAGCCGTTTCCATCTGATCCGACCTGCTGGGGATGGTTGTGTTGCCGTCACTAGATGGCGCTGCTGCATTCCAAAAGTTCTGCCAGAAATTCTCCACATAGTGGAACTGCAGATTCATCACCACATCCAAAGTAGCCTGCAGGAGAGAGGGTAGGCAGGGAAGGAGAGGGGAGGCGGGGGGAGAAAACACACAGAGCTGAGCCATGGCAACCAGACACACAACAAAGTTTCTCCAGGCAGGCAGGCGGGCGGGCGGGCAGCCTCAACCTAGGTCCTCCTGGTTCCACAAAAACCCAGCTCCCTGCACATTAATCATCCACAGAGTCCATTCGGTTTCAGTGCTTTTGTGAAGCAGCTTTACAGATTCGTCTTCCTGCTCTGAGTGGCCTGAACTCACCTGCAACATTTCTTTCCTGTTTCCTGTGCTTGAGTTATGGAGACAGAGTTGTGAGCGTGTCGGTGAACGTAAAGGCAGCAGAGGTGAGCTGCTGCAGCAGCGTTGGTGACAACCTGATTCTACAGAGATCGCAACTTTATAACGCCTTGCAGTCAGGCCAGATGAGTCTCCGTCAGGGGGGAAAAACTCCCAGATATCATCTGTTTATTTAGTTTTTATCTGCGTTACTAAAGTGCCCAGAACACGCCGAGCCTCCTCTTCCTCCTCTTCTCCTCTTCCTCCGTGCAGCACGGTGAACGCTTGCAGCAGGATCCTGTTACACGGCAGCGTAAGTCTCGATCACATGATATGTTTTTGCTTCCTCTCCGCCAGTCGCCATGGCAACCGTGTTTACAGTTGCCCCCAGCAACAGGTCAAACACAGAGCTTCCAAAACAAAAGGAAGAATTCCCCATTCCCTCCAAACGAGCACATTCTGCCTTCCTCCAAAGCCAGCGAGCGAGAGAGACAGAGAGCGCGCGCGCGGCTCGTCCTGCCTCGCAGCTTTCCATCGACGCAGGAAAAACAACCCGACAACAACAAGCTGAAAGAGTGTGGAGGAGAAACCGAGTCGCTAACAGAGGTGCTAAGCCTCTGAGAAATCAAAGCTGAGGTTTGAGACTCGAGTGTTTTTACACCAAAACGCTTCACTAAACTTCTATGGCTTCAAGCCCGGCCAGGAAAAACTGTTGTGTTACCATGACAACAGGAAGAGGAAGGAAATATAAGAACAGGTACATCTCAATATGTAGGATTAGGCCTGTCACAATAACAAACACGGTAAAGACTATAATTTGTACCAGAAATTAGTGGGATAAATAATGTTTTTTTAAGATGATTTTCAAGTATTATAATGATAATGAGATAATAAGTTCTCCCTCTGAAAGACTAAAACTTTAATTTGTACAGAATATTCCACACTCAACTGTTAGATAACCAAACAAAAAACAATAAATGAAGAGGAAATGAAACCCACACACAAGTGAAACCAAAAATAAAATGAATTATAAAGTCTCTCTGAAGAAAACTGCACTTCAAAAAAACAATCAGAATGGAAATTATCAAGATCATCTTAATTTATCATGTGATTAATTGATTAATTGCTTTTTTTGGGAGAATCATTAAAAACTTTAGATTAATTTAACAGAGACAATTCTCACGCATTTATTTCTTCTGATTTTGATGACATCAGCAGAACTTATGGCTAATGAAAACCAAAATTCAGTTTCTTATAAAGTTGAATCAAAGTATATACATATATATGTTCAATATAGAAATATTATATTAGAGCCTACACAATAATGGGAGGCTTGCTGACCTCAAAAAGCCCCCACTAAAGAAGTTGATTGTTTAGAATGTTACATACAAGCATATCAATGGAAAGTTGAGTGGAAGGAAAAAGTATGGGAGAGAAAATGCAAGAGAGAGAGAGAATTGTTGCAGAGAAGTTTTCAGGTCAGAGAGTTTGGAGGAAGAGCAAAGAGACGGTGATGATTTGGGCTGCCTTGGTCACAGCTGTCTGCCAGACAGTTATAAAGCACTGCATGTGTTCCTCTGCTGACAATCTTTATGGAGAAGCTGATTTTATCTTCCAGCAGGACTGGACTTCTGCCAATAGGACCAACACCTGGTATCGCTGGGCCTGATTGACGTGAAACTCCTAAAATAATCTCTGAAGATGAGACAATAGAGCAAACTGGGCTTCCTTAAAACAGGCTGATCATGTCCATGACACGCCGCATTGATGCAGTACTGACTCCATACACTGTACACGGATATGATAATAGCTTTTTTTATTAATCCTATCCAATATTTACAGTTTTTGAGAAAATGAAGCAGTAATTCAAACATTTAGCTAAGTAATAATAAAAAGACTAAGCTCTAAGGAAATGCATTCCTCATACTAACAACTTGTTGTTTCTTGATGTCTAAAGATTACACAAAGCAGACAGATTAGTCCCTGGCAGCGGTAAGAGTGGCAGAAATGTGACGGTGGACAAAGACAGGAGTCTGTCCATCCGTTCGCAGACACAGCAGCACAAAGGCCCGAGGGGAGGCCGCCACAAAGACACCGAGATGTCCACCCAGCACGCTGAAAGGTTAATTGGCATATCTTGAAAGCTGTGCAGAGATGAAAAGACGGCTGGAACAAAGGCGGTGTGTGGAGAAGCCGGACAAGAGGAGGGCAGGGATAATATGATAAAACCCCGAGCTTCGCCGCTTTAATCGCTGCCTCTCTCCGGGATCCAACGGCCCAAATTCTCGGGTTGTTTCTCCCGCTCTCATATCTGGGTTCCATCTTCAGGCTGCGCACGCGATTCTCTCTGTCAGGGAACTGAACCGAACTGCGGCGGGTAAACTACGGTTGTGAAACGTCATTTCTCAAGAACTCCGATTTCTTCACCCAGAATATTTACAGTTTAGAAATAAGACACCTGCAGGCTGTGTCCCGGTTTCCCAACACTGGGACAGTACGAAGGAATTTCAGCCGTTTCCATAAACAGACTCAATGTGGTTTCATTCATATGAAATTTAAATTACCATCGATTGTAAATGTATTTGGGATATTCAGCTTTGATTACCATATGAATCCAGAAGCACAGGATTCGCTCACTATGTGATGAAACAGGAGCCTCAGCTTAACGCATAAAATCAGTAAATTAACTCGTTACAAAAACCCTCATGTGTTTCACCAATACAAATAAAAAAGGTGAGGCTTATATGCTATATATTCCACAAACACCAAGTGATACGGAGACATGGAAGTACTAAAATGTATCATTTATCGTGATATATTTATTAGTATGATAAGAACTCTGATTTATTGTTGCTACGATAAATTCCAAATATGTTGAAAATATTGTTGTGATTTCTAGTTTTATTATTTTCTCCAATGTTTGTTCAATGAAGCCGTCAATAAAAATCAATTAATTTGAAAATATTGTTAAATGAAGTTACTGTGTGCTGTCTAATGGTAGTGACTTCATTTTGTCACTGGTGTTCTAAAGAACCGTGTAACAAATGAGCATGTTTTTTAAAAGTCATGCCATGACAGTTGCCTAAAAGAAAAATAATAAATAGTCCCTATTGTCGCTTTTATTGTTATCACAACAGTAACACAAAGTATCAGGATAAAACTTTAAGTCCAAGTTGCCCAGCCCTAAATGGAAGTGATCAGTTGTTCCACTTCGCTTCACATTACTCTCACTCATGGTGGCTGTTTGCGTTTTCTAGCAGACATTTTCCTTCCACTTAACTTTCCATTAGTATTCTTGGATAAGTGTCAGTTGCAGTAACTGTCAAATTAAGCCAATAATCTGATAATCTGTTTAGGTTTATTTTAGTCAACCATACGTAAAAACACAGACATAAAAACCTTCAAAGTACATAACTTTGAACTCATAGCTCTATGTAATATTCCAGTTTTTTACTCTATTACTGCAATAAAAAAAACTGTTAATGATTATTAAGAAGCACATGCAGCTATAAATCAGAAATGAACCAGAAACGATTGTCCAGAGACGAGTCTCACCTCACAGTGGCTTCTGTAGAGCGTCTGCAGCTTCTTAATATCAGTCATGCTGATGCGCTCAGGAAGAGGCTGCGTGCCCAGGTCCGGAGAAGGAAACGGAGGTAAGGCGTGAGACGTGTCTGTGGAAATGAACATGGATGAGTGTTCATCTATAAACCCAACATCTCCAGGCAGGAAAGACAGAAACTATGGGAACCTGTTGTGATGGTACCAAAAGAAGACCTTCAAATGCAACTCAAAAATATCAAATCCGAGGGGGAAAAATGTATAAAAACGGTACATAAAGCAGGTTGTGTGTTTACCGATGTACTGCTGGTGCTGCTGGGTTTGAGCGGCCACCGACTGCTCTGGGGTGCTGCTGCAGTGCTGAGAGCTTCCACACAGACTGTCAGACATGCTATCCACCTTCTGCAGAGGCTTAAACCTGCACAAACACGAGAGTGAGACATTCGTGTTAGCTGTAATAGTGGACAGATAACCTGAGTAAACACAAAAAGCCGTTTTAAAACAACATTTTCATTCATTGAGGGGAAAAAAGCTGCCCAACCCAGTCAGGCCCTCTGGGAGAAAGCAACCACCTCCTTATTAAATCATGAATTAACGATGACTAAGTTATGTTTCATAGAAAAATGAACTCAGTTTTACAAGTCAAAACATGGCACTGATACCCCTACACAAAACTTTTAAAATACTTTGATTATACTGTCTTCTGGTATATTTTGCTGGATAAATATAGTTGTCTTGAGACAATTTTCAAGTAATATATTGGTAATCGTATTAATAGTCTCAAAGCTCAATAAGTTTTAAATTCTAATGAATATTTCACATTGGACCTGGAAGATAGTTTGAATATCCAAAATAAATAAAACAGCAGAAACAACATGAACTATGAAGTTTCTGTAAACAAAACGTCCTTCTAAAAGAGATAGCTGAGGAAAAAACACCAGACTGAAGACTTTTGTCATTCAGTTTTCAGTAGAAAAAGAAAACGAAAAAAAAGAAAACTATAAATCATTCAAATAAAAATTACTGAGCTCGTTTTAATTCATTGTGCAATTAATTGATTTATTGATTACTGCGACAGGCCTAACTGTCTTCAATTACATGTTACTGCTAAGGTTTGTTATTTATAAACACCTGATTACAGGAACAGTTGAAGGTTCTTACAATGAGACCTCTATGATACTCCAAACGAAACATCACCAAACAAAACCTAAAATTAAAATTTTCACAAAATGGAAATGGTTTGGACAGAAAATGGCTAAATGCTGAAACAATTTAATCACAAATTACAAAAGACCCAAATGTAAGTCAACCTGGAAACTGTACTTTTCCACCTGTTGCTAAAAGTCTGACCTCTGTTTCTGGTGGACAGGCTGCTGCCGCATCGCCATGTACTGGGTGTCCTCCTGCAGCCGGTTCAGGGGAGAGTCTGGCTTCACCCGGATGCCATAGTAATGGTACTTGGAGTTGCCTCTGAAGGAGAGAAGAGAGCCAGAAAGCAGTGAGAAAAAGCCTTGCCATCAGAGTAATTACTATCATTACTCTCCACCAGTCCCTCTCCAGTACATGTAAGCATGATCATATTCATCACTTCTTGAAAAGTTATGTGATTACTGTTATCAGCGTCCTCCTACCTGGTGCCGAGGCGCCGCGTCCTTAGGCCCATAAAGACGGAGCGGATGAGCTTCCCGAAGGACGCTGCGTTAACCGGATCCAGTTTCTGCTCCTGGCAGTGCCTGAGGTAATGGTTGTAGAGGGAACACCGGGGCAGGCTCACTCCCTCCGCCGTCTCGTAGTTGTCCAGCAGCCACTGAAGCTGCAAACATGGAGGAGAATATATTCACACCCGGAGCGTTCCCAGGAGACGGACCTGAGCCGCAGAGGAGAGCAGCAGATCGTTTTATCATATCAAACGCCACATAACGCACACATCACACAGCCTCTGATTTTTAAACATCCACCCGTGACCATGTCTGTCTCTGAGCTACGGCTGTAAGTAACCAGAGCAATGAAAACTGCTACTAGAGTTAAAATAACTCAACTTTAAACACACAATTTGGACACATGATGTTCAACGTTAAAGGGAAAACCTTAAATCACATTTCTACCTATTTAAATTCAAATATGTAATTTAGTTTTAATGTTTTCTTACACTTTTTTTTTTATAAAAAAATGTGTTGTAGTTTCCTTCGTTTTGTATTTATTGTTTGCACTGATTGCATTTATTGACAAAAGTCCTTTACATGTAAATGTGACAAAAATATTAATAAACTCCGTGACAAATTAAAAACAAAAACGTAAAGGTGAAAAATAAAAAAGTCAATGATACATAAAATGTTATGGGATCAAGACAAAAAATGTTAATGTGACAAAAAAATAACAATGAAATCATTAAATATGACAATAATAAAATAAATTGTAAATGTGACAAATAAGTGAAATAAAGCTGTAAAGATGTGTTGCAACTCTTCCTCTTCTATCTTTTAATTTGAATATTTTCCTCTCCTCCACCACAGAAGCGTTTTGTTGGAGCGTCTCCACTGAAAACAATTTCTCAGTAAACCTCATGTCTTTTATGCTGCTAATAGAAAACGGAATAGCTGTCTTTGTTCTTTAGTGTTTTGTAGCTGGAGAAAAAAAATTGGACACTGAATCTGTCATTGATATGCAATTTAGAAAGGCCAATGAAAACAGTTAAAAATGTTTGACCACTGTAACATTTTTTTCTACAGAAACTCAAGGCTCATAGAACAAAAGATTAAAAGAAATTATCTCTGCAATTTTATCAGACTTCTTGCAATCAAAATGTCATTAAATTAATTGAAATAATTCTTATAGAAAACAAAAAAACACAATAATCGTGAACATTTTGAAGTTTGTTTTAAGAGCTTTACATTTAACATGCAGTGTGTTTGATGTTATGTTATTTAGTTTTTTATCTGTATCTTTAGACTTTACCTCTGTAACACAATGTTAATCTTTCTGTGCTGTTCTGTTTCACCATTTATGGATAAATAAAACTAAAATATATCATCATTGACATATTTACAGGGACACCATGCAAACAGTAGCTGAAAAACTAATTATTAATATTTAATCCAAACAAAGCACTAAGTTTATAGAATGTAGACACTTTTTTTAACTTATTATTTACTGTTTGTCTATACAAGATCAACTGGAACCACATTATAATATGTAAGGAGCCAATTTTAGATTATTATTCAAATTTGTAAAAAATTTTCCATCCAAGGAAACGATTGCATCGAGTCACTGACCAAAAGGATAAAAAAAAATATTTTGGTTCGTCCAACTAACTTTTTCCCTCCAATAAAAACATCAAAAAGAAAGCTAGCTGGTGAAAAAGCAGGAAAAACAAATAATCAGCATTAGTTCATGCAGAGTATCAGAGCAATCATCTGAAATCTGTATATAAGGAAAAGTGACAGCACACATGAGTTTAGGTCAAGAATGAAACTAAATCAAATCATTTTGGGAAGGGGAAAGAAAGCCAGCAGCAAACAGTGTTTCACTGAGCAGACACAAGCAGAACACAGAGTCCACAGATTCAGCCATAACTTTCTGTTCTGTTTTACATAGAAAGTTCCTGGTTGACTTACATGGCTGTTGAGCAGGCTGCTTTTGTGACTTGCAATTCCTTCAGACTTTTGGAGGTTTTCAATCGCCATTTCAAGCTGAAGAAAGAAGCATGCAAAACAGAAAAAAAACAGGATACACAGAAAGGGAGGAGGCAGAACAGAGAGAGAGAGAGAAAACAGGAAGATTGCAGGGGTATAATGTTGGGGAGAAAGAAGAAGAGAAGAGAAAAGGGAAATAAGACTGTTAGCAAGCAGCCAGATCTCTGCATTTCCATTAAAATCAGTCAGTGTTGCAGCCAAATCCATTATTGGCTGACAAAAGCATGCAAATCAAGGGACTCATAGGGTTAAGCAGCTCAGTGACGGCTCGGGATCTGACACACTAAAAGTATGCAAATAGGAACAACAAACAGGGTCACAGGTCAAATAAAGACCTGGGTCAACAATGTCAATCATCCCAGAGTTGGTTCAACTTCAAAAAACTTTTTTAAAACCAAAATAGGCAGATACGTTAGAAGCTACAATGACAAAATCAGGCACAACATAAAGTAACTCTACATTGATTTCTTCAGAGAGAAAAAAAACTAAATTATTTGAGTGATTAGATGTTTAACTGAATAACTAAAGTGGAGACATCTATGGAGGAAAATCAATCAAAACTGATGCCAGACTTTAGACATAAGAGAAGGAAAAAGAAGCAGGCAGCGTTCCAAGGCTTTAGCAGAGATCCAGCGGGCTCTGGGCCAAATGGTAAGAAGCCCCAGGGGTTTCTTTGTTTCAGGGCCTCTCGAATGCCCCATGAAAACCCTTAAAACAATTCAGCCCTGAATTAAGGCAAAGTCCCACT
The DNA here is from genome assembly GCF_051168715.1 of Poecilia mexicana. Classification (NCBI taxonomy): domain Eukaryota; kingdom Metazoa; phylum Chordata; class Actinopteri; order Cyprinodontiformes; family Poeciliidae; genus Poecilia; species Poecilia mexicana. The sequence continues at coordinate 30,360,773 of NW_028263373.1, forward strand.
TCTGCAGGCTAGCTGCCTAGCACCACTTTGCTCTCAGTGTGTGGTCATTCAGGTACAACAACTCAAATCAGGTTGTGGACTGCTGGCATAAAGGAGTGTTAATCAGGAAACAGGTCCTGCCAGCCGAGCCGACAGAATCCACAGAAAACTTTGACTTTCCCGGTTCTACCTCAGGACCAACTCACCATGGCTGAGGAGGAGCGAGACGAGTGTGAGATGTGGTTGCGGTTCCCCTCCATGCCGCCGCTGTGCAGCAGGTAGGTGCTGCCGCTGGAAATGATGTGGCTGCTGCCCACGTCCATGGCAATGCCCACCATGCCGTGAGGCGGCACGCCACTGCTGGCGGAGGACACCACCGTGGTGACGTGGGTTCCTCCGGCCTGAGAGTCAAAGTAGGCCCCCCCGCTGCCCTGTCCGTACAGCTGGGAGTCCGGGTTGTAGGAGTAGGCCGTTCGGCTGCAGACAGATGGCTGCGGTTAGCATCAGGTGCATTTTGAGTTTTACCATAAACATCTTCAATAAATTCGCTTTGTCCTGTTTCAGAAGAAGTTCAATGAAAGCAGAGATGCACCAAGAAATCAGCTGATGATTTTTGGTTTAATCGGAAACTCAAATGTTCTAATCATTTGTCAGTCAGTGAATGCATCACACCAAAGCTCTACTGGGTCACACTCACTGAAATGATTAATCAGGATAATCGTGATTAATCGATTATTGGAGTAATCGTCAACTAATTTAGTAATCGACTAATCATTAACTGGAGGAGACGGACTCAAAGAGAGGCCATTTTCAAAAAAGCAACAGTCAGAGCAGTTAATAAGCCAAAACTGTATAAAAATGTATATTTTGCATTTATGATTTTAAAAAACAAAAACTTCTTTGTAAAAATGTTCTACCCAAAACTCCTCAGGTGGCTGTTTTAGCTTCACCTGGTTTAAATCCTACTAAAGGAAATATTTCCTTATCAAATAATTAATTGGCTAAATTGTAAACAGATTATCTCTATAGTATTGATGTTAAGTCGAGCAGAAAGAGATCGATTTTTCACAAGTTAATATTATAAGTGTTTCTTAGCTGTAGATGCATCTTTTGCAACAAATGATCAAGCATTCGCTAAAGGAATGCTACGTTAACGTCAGTTTATTTTCCAAAACTAATTATTAGTTTTTCATTGTATCTGTAGTTCTGTATTGGTTAAATGAAAAATATTCAGAATGGGCAATTTTTTTTATCCGATTAATTGTCACAATAGTAGATAGAATAACTGATAACTAGAATAATCGTTAGTTGCAGGCCTAAACTGCAGTGGATTATTGATGTGTTGAATAGCTAGATCAGAATTCAAAATCTAAATTTTGATCAGCGTGTCCCTTGTTTAGCCCACAGGAATGATTTGCTGTATGCAATTGTGTCGACATGGACAACAGATTAAGTGACGTCACAAAACTCGGTCATATTGGAGCGGCATTAAACAATAAAACTGCAAAACGGAGAAGAAAAAAAAACAGCTGGGCTTTAATTAGCCTAAATGGCATTTTGATTGGAGCCACTTTAAAAACAGTTGGTGATGCAGTTAACATGAGGAGACAAGTGGTGAGGGAAATCTCATCCGTCACTGTGTTTTCAACACACCACTCACTCTTGCATAATTTAAGAAGATTGTAATCACTGTGGTGTGAACTGTGAGTCTGTGTCAGAATCTGGAAAAAATATCTGCAGGTTTTTGTCAAATTTCATGGGGAGTGTTTTTTTTTTTATTATTATTATTACGTAAAACTTCCTTGACAGGAATAAAACACCTTAAAACCAGTTAAATTAAAGAACTGAGCTTACATAGTTCCGTTGGTATAAACTGCTTCTCCGCTTTCTCCTACATATTGTACTGGAGTTGGGTAGACATGTTGTACCTGCTGCTTGTAAAAAGAGACACAGTACAAAAAGTTGTGTTCAGAGTTAAAACAGCTGTGAAATGGAAAAAATGCAGTTAGGTGATTAAATAAAATATAGCAGAAAAAAGAAAAACCTGTCCACCCCTTGGCTTATTCACAATCTGTCCAAAGCACAAGTTATTAAAATATTTTTTAAAAAATCATCAATTAAAACCCCAGCTAAAGGTGTGTAAAAAAACTTTTTTTTTTTTACTGCAGCATAACAATCTAAAAATGAAAAATTAAGAAAAATCCTACCTTTTACGCATGTCAATTTATTTAGTGGAAGGAAAAACCCCACATTTTTCTTTTGTTTCTTCCAAAAATCTCAAATGCAGCTGTAGCAATATGTCTGATAACTAATGAACACTTTGAATTGATCGCTTCTACAGTTGATAGGATTGAAATCTTTGATTATTAACCCACAACTTCCTGGTTCCCTGGAATATACACGTTTAATTTGACACAGAGCCCCATTTTGCTTAACCCCTCTTCAAAATGGAAGAAAAAAACATGGGATTCAACAAAAGCAGATGTGTGTATTATTATTATTATTGTTGTTGTTGTTATTATTATTAAGTCATGAAATGCCTACAAAGACATGGCTGCTCAACAAAACTTTCACATATTTAATATCAGAGAAATGATTATTAAGACAACTAAAACTTTGAAAAACAGTGCTGGACAAAGATTCATCCTGTCATCACATACAGCAGGGGTGTCAAAGTCAAATGGACGGAGGGCCAAATAAAAAATTTAGCTACAAGCCGAGGGCCGGACTGATCGAATGTTCATTGAAATGTTTTTAAATGACGCATATAGTCTAGTGAACCTAATTGAACCTACTGAAAACCTAACAAATATATTCCAATATGATCAGATAAATAAAGAAATATTTTCTTATGGCTCTGTCAGTAATCTTTAATTTTCAACAGACACAACTGAAATATTTTTAAAATATAATTGGATTGAAATACAATAAAATAAAGTGCAAAAATCTATTAATCCACATATGTCAGAGTCAAGGCATTTAGATGTGTCGCCGGCGACACATCTAAATTTGCAGTACCGTAATTCCGCCACACGTAGCGCTAAGTGGAAAAATTCCAACGGTTTCTGAAAGGGGAGACGTTGCACTTTCCAGCAAGTATCGGGTTAATACGGTAACTTCGCAGCTGCAGCTGCAGAGAGTGTAATTAATCCGGGGGGCACTCGTTTAATAGACGGTATATTTCGGCAATAACTTGGTGGATATTGAAAGTTCCGGTTGTTATGGATACATGGGTAAGTACATCATCTCACAGAACATTTAAAGAACTACTTACAGTTCAAATAAGGAAGATTTTTTTTTTTTTCAGACGGGGTGCCGGCTTGCTGCGGTCTGCGGGCCGGTTCTAATAATAAATCAAGATCATCCCAGGGGCCGTAAAAAACCTTCTCGCGGGCCGGATGTGGCCCGCGGGCCTTGACTCTGACATATGTGACATACAGAGAGTAGCAGATTTTAAAAAAATCTCCAAAGCTTACCATGAGAGGTCTGTAGTAAATATTGAGGGGTCACCATGTCTCCTTAATAACCTATAAATATGTCAGCAGTCGGGAAGCATGTCAGATGTTCTGCCATGCCCAAAAAATCTGAGGCTTTGTGCCTTTCTCTCTTGTTTATTAGAGCATATTGCATCATTAACTCCAAGTAATACCAGAACATTTTATATAAAGTCTAATAAGATACTGGTAGAAAACTGAGAATGGGTCATAACTGGGTCTTTCAGCTCAGTAATGATCCATAACGTCCGGTTACACTGACACAATAATCATTCACAAGAAACTGTTTTCAATGCCCATCCGAGTCTATAGAACAAAATCCTACAGAAAAACTCCAGGGAAAGCTGAATTTATGACAAAAAACACTCCTAGCTCTGAACAACATACAGAGATTATGAAAAGAAGAACGGTCAAAGATTCCTCTGTTCGTGTCCCAACATTGTGATAAAAAGACCAAGTTCTGTCCCGTTGGCAAAACTGAAAAATACGAAATAAAAACATAGACCAGCTGCGGTGATTTTGTAAAAAACAAAACAAAAAAAAAAGTGTATAGAATAACTTATTTGTCTGGGATTTTTCTTCCACATTGCATAGATGTATTCAAACTAAAGCTTGCACTTTTCTTAATTTTTCTCTAAGATTGTAGTTCAGAAGTAAAAAACAAAACATCTTTACCTGGGGTGCCAATAGATGTGGATGCTACGAAAATGTGAAGAAAATTGGAATTGGACAATGAAACTAAATTAATTGCTACTGGTTATGAAATGCATCCGAACTTCAACAGACTGTAATGATGCAGATGCACAACTAGAGATGTAGGAACTACTTAAGGATGAAAATGGAGAGAAAGTCATAACAAACGGTTGGGTTTTGGTTCAAGCCTTCAGGAATACCACTCAAACTCTGCAGCAGGTTGACACAACGCACTTAGACTAAGAAGAGTTGAAAACCAAAAAAATAAAAACAATTCATAATGTCACAAGTCATATTTTACAGTTAAGTCCAAAATTGTTCATACTCCTGGCAGGTTCGGATTTATTTTTTTTTTCTGAAAAGAAATTTATCGCTAGAGTTACTCGAACATCAAATTCAAAAAGAAAAGGCTTGTGTTTACATTTTCATATACAAATGCAATGTCACAAATCATTTACACCCATCAATAAGAATATGTTTTACTGGCATCACAGCAATTAAATCATTGTTTGAATTGCTGACTAGGTTTTAGTGAATTTTTACCATTTTATCTGTTTTTGGTGATGAGCTCCAAGTCTTTGCGTTTGGAAAACCTCCATACCATAATCCTAATCTTCAGCTCTTTACACAGATCATCAAATTCAGGTTTGCAATCTAGCTGGGCCACTACAAAATGTTCATATTATTTGCAGTCAGAATAAAAATTTTGTCATTAACAATTACAATAAACTTACGTCTGCCAGACATAAATCTAATTTTGGCTCTAATTGCACCTTTAATTTTTTTCAACATTAATCTAACTGTAAATATTTTAGTGTTGCTGCCTGGACTTCCATTTTCCACATTTTTAGTATGTGAATGTTGATGTTAATGACATGTGCATGTGTTTCAAATGAAAAGGGGGTAGCTGGAGACAATCTTGCAGATGTTCCTTTATAAAAACATGTCTCTCAGTAGAAATGTTGCTAACAAAGTGAGGGGTAGCATCAAAATCAATCTCAGTGGATTGGAAGAAGGGAGCCTAACAAGGGTGCTTCCTCAAGGAAGCAGTGCCAGTTCAAAAACAGCCTCATTTTAACTTGGGTGTTTGTGATCCGACACCTCAGCCACAGAATGAAACTTTTCATATCCTTAAGAGGCGCACAAAGGAAAAGATGCACAGCTTGTTGGAGAGGAACAGGCTGGTAAGTTAAGTCTTACCAAAAATCAAATTTAAGATTATTTTTTCTGAATGGAAAGTGTCACAAAGGGATAAATAATATATCTTTGAGGATATACAGAGCACTGAAAATGATTTACTCCAAAATAATGATCCAAATCATGATAAGTCCAACTCTGAGTAGCTCAAAAGGAAAAAACTTTAAAATCTATGGAGTGGTCTAGTCAAAGTCAAGGGTCAGGTTGGTTTGGACAACTGTTTTTCACTTGAAAATGAATAAATTATTAAAGTTTCATAATCTGAAACTTGGGTGTTCTTTTGTAGCCAAATAACCATGTTTTAGGAAAAGAACATATATCTCTCTGGCTAAATTGAACTGGTAAAAAGACTTTTGAAAATCTTTAAAGCAGTCTGTAAAAAGTCAAGGGGTGTCCAACTATTTTCAGAACACGGTACAGGTATGCACGGTACTGTGTACCTGCTGGGGGACCCTGGATACTGATACTTGTCCTCCTTTCTGAGCTGAGCCTGTGGCTTGAACCAGCACCCTCTGTGTGAATATGAGACACAACTCAATTACATAGGTATGCATGTACATACACACACAAACACTCTAGAAGTCTACACAACGAGAAAACACCTTTATCAAGAAAACACTGATTACTACATGTTAAACCTTTCATTGTTTCGGAAAAGATAATGTTGACATTTTACTGAAAAACAGAAGCAGCGAAGACAGAGAAATGGAACGAGCGGCATGGAAATGAGATGAGAGGTGTAGGTTTTGTTTATGTGGCATGCAGTCCAATTTTCTGCCATCAAGCAGCTCATTTGTGTCACCAAATAATAAAAAAAAGACACCAGTTATTAACTTTAAATAGTATAACTTCAAATTCCTAATGAAAAATAAATCTAATACTATTTCTGCTGGTTTTACCTGTAAAGTTAATCTTTAGCACATTCAGAATCAACTACCTTCAGCTTTAACATCATTCAAAATATTTACAATAAGCTCCTGACTGACATTTTATCCTATCTAGGATTAAATGTCATATTAAGATTTTTCCTGTCCTTATAGAAACAGCAGGTGGGCTGATGGGCGGGGTCTCTACCTGCTGGGAGGCTGGGACAGGCTGTACCACAGGAGCCTGGGCCGATGATGATGTCCGTAGTGTTGCCACACCAGTGGGGGGGTCTGACGCTGCTTCTGAGTTCTGCATGCTGAAATTCATAGAAAAAAAATGCATGAGATAATGCACTAATCTGGAACAAAAATTTCACAGAACATTCAGAGGACATATAAAGATTTAAAACTAGAGATTCGGGGTGAAGCACAACCCATGTATAGAGAGGCCTTAGTCCTCAACGCGGCTGTCACAGCTTTGAGTCCCAGCCTGTTGATCTGTGCCACATTTCTTCCCAATCTCTCATTACCCACTTTCCTGTCTGACCGTCATCAAGTAAAAAATCCAATCTTTTTTGCAGTCAATGAACATACCAGACACTCTTTGTTGCAAATTTTTAGAAAATAAAGTTTCTGTTGACTAAAAGTCACCAGAAGTTACTAAAGAAAGAAATAACATTTGTAAAATAATAACATATGTAATTTGATATCAGCAAAAGAGGCCCATAAGCTGGATACTGGAAGTTGCTTAGGTTTTTTTATTTATGGATTTTTGTTGTTTCAGTTTTCTTAACTGTGGTTTGGGTGGTTTTGTTCAGACTTTTGCTGTCTCCAAAAGTCTCCAAAAGCATAATAAAAAAGCCACCAGATTCATTTTCAGTCTTTTTTGATCACAGAATAACAAGGGGGTCTGAATAATGTAAATACAACAACAACGTCAGTAAGTTGACAGCAAAGGGGGAAGCGGAGAGATGCAACAAGCAGTTTAAAAAGGAAAATGCATTTCCTATGACATGTCAAGACATGCCTGTGGTTGATTCCAGCCATAAGAGAGAGACTTTTAGCTGCTAACAGGAAGGCCAACTGGAGAACCTCAAAGGTAATTGGTTTAAATCTTTTAAGTTATTCGTCTGTCTTGGGAAATGAGGGGATTGGAATGTTAGCAACCTTTTGAACATTTCAACGTTAACATGAGGATCTAGATTCACTAAGAAACAAACAGTGGCTGTTGATTTATTTATGCTACTTGTGCTAACAGAGTTGCTAAAAACAGTCAATTATAGTAATCATCATTCAAAAGACTTGGCAGAGTCTTTTGGCTGTATCAAGTCAAGCTGCGTCACCAAAACCTTTAAGTGACCCACTGGATATCGTTTGGTTTTAATCAATGCCAAAAATGGGAGGTCCCAACAGTACTCCTCACTATCTACTATCAGAACAGAATCATGTGGGAAAGTTAGGGCAGAGGAGCTAAAATTACCAACAGTACTGCGCCATTCCCTGCAGGCCGAACCCACTGCCACCACTTTGCTTTCCACTGGGTCACAATGTGTGCAGCATAGCAAAGGGGAGCTAAAAATGGAGTGACACAAAGGCTCTTTAAAAATCAAAGACACAGAGAGAAAGAGCTGGGGTAAGGCATGCACAAGAAAGGTACTGCAAGGGGAGAAGAGAGCGAAGAGAAAAAAAAAACACAAGTTCCCTACTTTCTGAAAAAAAAAGGGGAAAAGATGAAAATGGCAGTGGGGTTTCAGCCCCTGCTAAGGTCCTGACGATATCCAGCATGAGTTTTAAATGAGAGACGTCTCCATGGGCTCCAATAATCCAGCTGATATGAGGAAATTCCTCAATGCTTTGTAAACGCTTGTCGGTTGCTATGGTGAGGACTCCATGACGACCACCATGAGTCAACCCCCACCCCTCTGTGTTCGCTCCCCATCCTCATCCCTCTTTTATAAAGCTCTTCCACAGGAACTCTTGAGTGTGACCACAAAGAGGGAAAGGGGGAGGAGAGCAGCAATAAGGGTGAGAGATACGGCGGCACAGCTGGGGGGGTGGGCTCAACTGATGAGCAAAATGTAGCTTACGGCAGAAATCCTGGATAGTTAGCAGACCAGCGGAAGATTAAAAATCATTGAAAAGTTACAAGAGACAGCCTGATCTCGACATCCTATGATTATTAGCCTCGTCAGTCAGCCCGCATAACTTTGTTATTTCAGTTTCCAGTAAGCCATCGCTGACAAGCACCACTTCAATCATAGCTGAGCCAACACATAAACAAGAGAGTAAAGAGCCAATTTTAAGTTATTTGACGAGGAACTTTTTGTCCATTATGCATTTTGTAAACACAATAAATATGGAATGAGGACTCAAAATGTTTACAAAGCAAAAACACCATTTAAAAAAGCCTAAGGAAGTCTAGCTCCTGGCTACTAACAATAAAACGCAAGACTTCCCCCAGGAAACCGTGTTTATGCGTTGGTAAATGTTAAAAATTACAAATATATGGACATGCCCAAGTAGGTATCATAATTTGGAAATAACGTGAGGCCAATGGGTAGGTACAAGGAAGGCACAACTGGTGTGCACTCCCTTGCACCCAGCTCAATTTGTCATTTATAAACCTAACTTAATCCGTCTTTACTGTTACTGGCTTGTGTATAAAGAACACCAGCCAGTAAATAAACAAATGATTTAAAATAAACAAATGATACTTAGCAGGTGGCCCGCCAGGCTTATAATACACTAGATGAAACCCTGAAAAGCTTGTATGTGTGTTTGTTATATTTTAGATCAGCTTTGAGAGACTATTTGATAAGACTTTCAATTTCAAATAATAAACCAAAGTTAGTCGGCAGGATTCATAAGCTGTGAGACGAATAAAAGAACCCAAACCATGCGCTTCAAAATAAAAAAAACTGCCTAAAAACTGCTTAGAACTACAAAATCATGGTTACCAAAAGGAAGTGGAAATAAATGCGAGCAGCTCTGAACAAAAATGCTGAGCTCACACAGAAAAACATCTGCTTGGGTGGATCATTTCAGGAAAATATGGTCATCATTCATTCACACAATCACACAAGCTACTGGCACTGTTCACTATGAGACGTAGGAATTTCAGATCACCAGCTTAACACTGCATCATGATACAAATTAAGGACTAGCACTTTTTATATAGGTTCTTTATTGAATAATTAGGTTGGCAACACTTTATTTGAAGGGGTGTGCATAAGACTAACATAACACTGTCATAAACGTGATATAACATCTGTCATGAACATGAACGAGTCCTTATGAACGTCTATGACTGTTATGAAGTGTCATTCGGTAAATAATGACAATTTTAATGCAACGTTGCATTAAAAGTTGCATTAAAAGTCCATTAAAGGTGCCAACTTTGCATGATTTTGTAAATAATGATAATTTAATGCAATGTTGGCACTTTTGATGGACTTTCAATGCAACTTTTAGAGCAACCTTGTATTAAAAGTGTCATTATTTACCGAATGACACTTCATGACAACAGTCATAGACATTCATAAAGACTCGTTCATGTTCATGACAGGTGTTATGTCATGTTTATGACAGTGCCATGTCAGTCTTATTCACACCCCGTCAAATAAAGTGTTACCATTAGGTTTAGCTTTGTCTAAGGCAAAGTTTAGTAATTTTAGTCAGGACCAACTTAACTGAAAGAGATTCAGTGTAATAATAATGTATCCATTCAAATTATCATCTCAAGATAAGGTAAAAGTCATATTACATGGATTAGATTCAATTAAATACAGTCTAATCAGTAAGAAACCCCAAAAATATTTTTTCTGTTTAGTAAACTCATAGTTCTTAGGCGCTGAAAGGCCACAGATAACACTTTTCAGTGTGAAAGTCATTTCTGAATGAAGAGCACTGAGTTAGCTTTTCTTTCATGAGACAAAAACGAGGCTTTCAAAAATTGTGCCACAGAATTCAAAAAAGGTTTAGAGACTTCTAGAAAGAAGTCACATTGGGGATGAAACAGCAGCAGATGACAGAAAGCAGAAACAAAACAAAATGTTGGCAATCTTTTGCAAGTTTCACATCTAAGGTATGACTCTTCATTCTCCTAACCGTCCCAATAATAACAAGCAATAGCAGAACATAATATAGACAACTTAAAATGTCAACTCTGGAGTCACCGTGTGGGTCAGCTGGTAGAGCAGATCCCTCTTTTAGAGGTTACAGTCCTCAGCGCAGCTTTCTAGAGTTCAACTCCACGCCCCGGGGGATTTACTGCACGTCTTCACCCTTTTTCCTTCTGCCTCATTCCTCGTCAGCTAAGTGGGGAATAAATAAAAGCAACCAGCGCCTGAAAATCTTAAAGGAAGAAATAATCATGATCAACTTGTATAGGCAAAAATAACGCAATCATTTTGTTTTGGTTTTGATACAGCAGTAGAATCTAGTGGAACTGCTTTGTGTCACCTGTGTCAAAGCTCAGATATGTAAAAGGTCAGAGTTATACAGAATTGGTGATTATAAATCAGTCACAAAACTGTTTAATCGATGCATCTTGATTTACTGGTGAATTTTGCAAACAGTAGAGTATAAAAACCAGTACCTTTAGATTGGAAATGTAACTTTCCTCAGTTCGAGAGAGCAATTACATTTAATAATGTGGTTTTCTTGGGACACTATTGTGCCATCAGTGACATATTAAATGCGATGTCACAGAGATAATGATCTGTCTACATGACTAACACTGAGTAAATAAGACCTGTGTTGAAATGTAAACATTCCTAATATTTAAAATACTGTAGATAGATCTTAAAAGTTTCCCAGAGAACAGATAACAAAAGCAATCCCTGTAAACAGGTTCTCGTATTTTACAAAATAGCTTCATTCCTAACTCGTATGCCTGAGAACAACATAAACAACTGTACATTTAAAAGGCTCCTGCAACTTTCAAATATCACTCTGAAGTCTGGGGTTTTGGACCCAAAGTGTGAGCTAAGTTATAAATACATGGCAGCAATCCTATAATTTTTCTCTGTAACTTGTCTTTTTCACCAGAGGAAGTGACACAACCCTAGGGGGCAATTTATGTCATTAAAGAGTGGGTGGCAGTGTGTCACGATGGTGCAGAAGAAACTAGAACTGGGTGCTGCTGACCTGTATGTTCTCATCCTGTAAAGTCAAACTTTAAATAAGTTGGCTGAAGTGTGCCAAATCATTGAGTTGGAGTAGGAACAAAGAATGGGGCCTTAGAGGAGTCCTTCTGCTTCATGTCTGGATAAGGTTAAAAGTCACACAAATTCCCCACCAGCAGCTCAGAAAGGCACAAAGGTAGAACACAGCATGAGGCACATTACACTGCTGCAAAAACCAATACTCAGGAAAGTCTGCTGTTGAGAGCCAGTCCTTTCTGAGACCAACACAAAGACAACCTCATCCAAAAAGTCTGTTTTCAAGTTAACTCTTTGAGCCTGATTTTATGCGAGTAAATCCCTGAAGAGCACTTAGCAGCATCACAGCAGCTCCTCCACTGAAAAAAATACCCAAGTTTCACAAGCTGCACTGAAACAACAAGAGACTTTATAACAAGCAGAAAGTCTAAGTAATTGCACAGTTCATCATGTTAACAGCAAAGATGAAATCTAAGGCTGTGTCACTGATATATCAAACGGAAACGGCGCTCAATTGCTGAAAAACACATACAGATGTTCAATTAAAAGCAGGAGCCCACAGTCTTGGCTCGTGTTTGCACCGGCCCACATTGTTTGCAGAGCAACAACGGTTGCTAGTGGCAACACCTTCCACTCCCGTTTCCAGGAGCCTGTTGCTACGCAACCAACAGAATACTTCCCAAACTAAACAATGCCATCCCCCCACCTGATTCCTCCATCTCACGCTAAGTAGAAACTTACAACAATAAATACTATGTAAGCTGTTAATTTCAGACAGCAGGGGGGCAGAGTTATTTTAGTGCTCAAGCCATGTAGAAATGTACAGACTTGATACTCGCTGTGAATGTTTTTGCTATGGCTTGATAAAGTTTGTTACTTTGTAACCACTAAGTGGTCAAAAGAAGGAACAATGTTTGAGTCATAAACAGAACGATGGATTTTTTTTTTCTAGAAACTTTATACCTCCAACATTGAAAAAAATAAACACACAAGTTCAGCAGACGTTTTTCCAAAGATTCCTGGTCAGATGAGACAATAAACAACTCAGCAACTGTTTTTTTTCCCCAACTCAGTGAAAACTCCTTTCAAACTAAAACTAAAGCAACACTTTCAAAAGAAGATATGAGGACGGCAAATGCCTCCATTAGCTTTACTCTTCATCAAAAAGCAACAGGTTCCATTAAAATGTAACATTTGATTTACACCTTTAAATATATTTTTAAAGTTATTTATGTTTAAAAAACATTTTTGATCATGCATATTCTTGAGGGAAAAATCAAATCTGATGCACACATGCTCACACAAAGAGCAAATTAAGGTATGAGAGATTTCCACAGCAGAAGCTGCTCTTCAAGCTTGTCTCATTAATTCATGGCTAATCCAATCAAAGCAGCTCTCGGTGTCTGCAGATGGCAGAGCTGGGGGGGTTAACAGAGAAAAGAGGAACCGACCACTGCCTCTGATCCAAGAATACTCCTCCCCTCCCCACCTCTGGTCATCAGCACAACCTGTCCACTCTGTCACTGTGTGCACTGCAGACCTGACAGCCACGGAGAGAGAAAGATCAAACTGCTGCCATGGAGATTGTATGTTCGCCACCTCCTCCCCCACACCATACCTCATCTAACCCTTTCCAAATTTCCACTGCTTCCTACCTTTATCCACCCCTTACCCTCATCCTTACAATTTGGCATCTTTAGATCTGAGGCTGATCTAATACAATTCCACAGTTTGAGTCTTGAACGTAAACCAGAAAATCAACCAACAGAAAACGAGGGGGGAAGAGGGAAGAGATGAAGACAACCAGCGATGCTATCAGATTATATTAATGCGTGGGCATTCCTCTCCATCACACTTATTTGTCTGATGTCAAGCTACAATAATGACAGACTAGAATTATATAGAGAAATCGGCTGGTGACCGGAACTGGCTAATTTCCCGCTTGACTGGCCCTGATCGCTGATCACACCCGTCAGAAAGTAAAAACTGGAGCTGGCCCTGGCAACACACTGACGTGGAAGTTATTACTGAGTAAACAAGGCCGAGTTACCGCCATTCAGTATCAGTGGAGCGATTAAAGACTAAGTTAGAAGTGTACGTTACAGAAAGTTATACAAATTACAGCAAATAATAATTTACAAATAGAATGAGCAATGTTGAGCATCTTGTTAACTTATACTTTGGTATTGATTTTACAAATAAGGAAAGATGTAATATTTTAACAGATTAGCATCAAATTATTATCAGTAGCAGGGTTCTGAAAAGATTGAGCAAATAACTGTGAAGGAAAGTAGGGAGTAAAAGTTTACTGACTTGAAGAGCTAGCCACATCAAAACTTAACACCATCAAGGTTTTCTTTTCATTAAAATTACTTTCTCTTACTTTTATTACATTTTTTTCTGCTAATGTTATGACCTTATTCTAACAATTACAACTAAAATCTCTTAGCCTGGCCCTAATGCTTTTGGCTGAATAAAAACAAATTGTGCAGCATTTTTAACCTGGAAACACATTTTACAGAAATTACCTCAGATTCTAGTAATTGTTGCTTTTATCTCCTCTGGTAAACCTAAGATACGCATCAGATTGCACTAAAAGAGTCAACTTTCTTGGCAAGGATTAAATGCAGAGAGGCACGGCTCAGTTATCACTGTAGTTACAGTATGCCTTTAAAGGAAGTACTTGACAATAAGCCATCAGTGCTTTGAATCTGAGACAGATCCAAGTATCTCTTCTTTGCGCTCACATCTTACCGTCAGACTCAGAGTTAAGTACTTGATGCTTATCAAATGTACACAGAGCCTGTGGCAGATATAGATACACATGTTTTATTTCCACAATACTTGTAGGTAAATCCTACCAGAAATTCCCTACAATCTTTTTTTTTTTTTTTTTCACAATGGCTCAATTTCCAGCAAAACTACAATGGTACAAGATATTGAACCAAAAGCAAACTGAGCACATTCAGAAGATCTTTTAATTTTACGTGTTTTTTTAAACTCCATCCCAGGTTATACACACCCTCATGTGAAAAGCTGGAGGTGTTTCATCAAATGACTAATCCTGGAGGTGCTTTTTTCATGTAAAAACAAACTATAATCCTAAATAAACATAAGCTTTGAAAAAGCATAATACAATTAATCTCTGTTTTAATAAGAACTGTCATGAACAGACTCCAGGACACCATTTCAGAAAGCTAATGGATTTTCAATGATTTACAGTCTTGCATCCAAACTAACTGCCTACAAAGCTACGTAACTTTTGTGCTATTCAACAAAGATCTCAAAGGTAAAATTAGCTCAGCTAATTTTAAACATTGCAGCTCCACCCAATCCTCTAAAGAAAAACTGAACACATTTAATTCTCAAAGCAATAATAGTAATAAACATATATGAATAAAATATCTTAAATGTGTATAATCTTAACATTGACAAAAAATATGAAACACAGTTAGCCCGGTTAGACTGGACAGAGACCATCTGTACAAAAATTTCTAAGTCTTTCCACTGATTATTTGTCAAGACTTTGACTAGGCCATTCTAAGAGTTTACTATGCTTGATCATTCAGTTGTAACTCTGGCTACATGTTTAGTGTCACTGTCCTGCTGGGAGGTGAACATCAGAACCAGCAACAAGTCTTTAACAGAATTTAAGAGGTTTTTGTTCTATAATTACCTTTAATTTAGAAGCTTTCAACTATTGACCAATGAAAACAAAAGCCAGAGGTTGCTTTTGATACAGAAACAGGATACAACTATGACACAATCTCTGTTGCCATGCAAAAAACATATTCTAAAGTAATAAATACCTCCCAGAAGAACACAATACAACCCACATTTAGACACAGGAAGAGAAAACTGTTAAAAATCAACACTAAAGACAGTAAATTCACCTCCACATTTAGGCTGAAACAAAGTTGTTTCTTCCTTTCTAACTCTTTCTCATGGCTTAAAAGGTTTTATGTGAAACACTGAACGAAAAATCTACCACCTAAAATTCATTCTTTACTTAACAGCCAAAAGAATCATCTACTGCCTGCTTAGAAGTTTAAGGCAGGTTCACATGAACAGACCTTCTTTATTACCAAATTGCTATCTCGTAAGTAGCCTCTAACTCAACAAAACAAAGGAAAAGTGGGAGCAAATAGGGGTCTGCAGCTATCTGCCTGAACTCAGGGAGGGGGCAGGTCATTGTAATGCAAATCTTGGTGCCTTGTCTTCAGTTTGTGGCAGGAAATTTAATTACCAGTTGTGTAGCCACGAAACAGGCAGGTGTAACGCAAGGTATGTAGCCGACACATACACTCAGACAGAGGGTACAGACTGAAAAACATTTCATTTCACAACAAGCCTCAGCTTGTTACCGTTACACCAGGGCGAATCAGTGACTGCATTTTCTTAGGGAACAACAAGAGTTGTTTCTCCGTTTCCTAGCAGCGAAAACCCGCATTTTCCAAAATCTTTTCCGACAAACTTAAAGCAAGAGAGACAGTTTTGCTATCAACAGATAATATTGCATCACTTAACAGACCAGTGAGTTGTGGAAAGTATGAACCTGTAACATTTCAAATGCATTAATGGCACTATTAATTTCTACTTAACAAGCCCCCGCGAGGCATTCTCCTCTCAGCCCTTCAGTTTCGCTCTGTGATTTTCTGACATGCCACGACTCGAGTTCTGCAATAAACCATTAAAACGGTCTTAAAATATGACAAAGATGTGAGCAAAAATAGCGAAGGAGCTCACGTTCCAAAGCAAGTGCAGCTCTCTGACACACAACACTCACCAGGAGAAGTATATGTATATATATATTATGGTTTGGAAAGCAGCTACATTTTTCTAGTTTCATTTTTCCAGCTGTTTGAAGCATAGAAAAACTAATAATCCTTCTCCACCTGTTGCTATACACTGCTGCTCAGCTGGATGAAAGAAGGCACCAACTCTTTTTTCAGGCTATTTTAGAAATTCAGCTGTCTGGAAATGTTTTTAGATGGATTTTTTTAAATCCATCTAACTGGTTCATAAGGACTATGAACCAGTTAGAATAATTGTTCCCTACATTAAATCAAACATTTGTTTTTAACATTTATATGAGTACCATAATAACCTGAAACCGTGGTATTTACTCAAGGTTATGATACCGTACAAATATAACTTTTTTTGTATAATCTAAGTGGATGGTTTCATCAAGATAGCTAAATACATCATCGGCAAACACTGACATCATACACATATGAATGCAGACAAAAAATTCATACACACATTGACTAAAAGCTGTGTTGGGTCACCCACTGCCCAGGAGATCTCTGCAGCTGTTCTGCTGCTTACTGACTGCACACATAGGGATCCATTAAACATGTCAGATGCAAAATGAGTAAGAGTTGATAATGGAATACAATAATCCATCAAAATACTTTGTGGAACACAGGATAGAAACTCTTTATTGCTAAGTTACAAGCCAGTGTTGTGCTTAGAGCTAAAATAGGTTATTTCTCAAATTTCAAAAGCTGACACGTGACCTAACAGAAAGTTAGAAACAACAATCTCCTTAATTACTTCTGCTCTGTTCCATCAAGTGCTTTCCACATACCTTTTCTCAGACCTGCCTCTGCAAACTGAAGGTATGCAATGCAGCCACAAGGAGGGAGATAAAATATACCTGATGAGGACATTTCACTCCCTGGCCCTCTCTGACCCTTTTTTCTTTCCATGCCTTCTGTCTTTTTGTGTATCAAGTTGCCATGTAAACATAACAGTGTCACGCTTAGACGGGGAGGTGGGGCGGGTGGAGGCTTCACAGTTTCAGCAGAGTCATCGCTTTGATATCACGGTTATGATTTGGTGTTATTGCTGCTGGGAGGAATGTCTGACTAATCAAAGTTTCTTACTTCAAAACAAAGCTTTAAATTTCTTCAGTTTAAAGGAGTTAAACTTTGTAGCAGGAAGAATCCCAAACATATGCAATATTTTCAAATTTCAAGACATTCACTTTGACATCATATAAAGAATAACTGAAATAATTTTACGTAAAAGAAAACAGATTTGATATGATATTTTATACCTAAAGATGAATTGAGGAAAATGGAACATATCAATGAAAGCAAAGTCTGATTTATGCTGTGAATACCAAAATGCATAAAATTAATTACGGTTTTTAAGGCAGAAATCAAAAATAGAAACTTGAAGTTGATTCCAAATGTTTGATCTGTAGTCCAAGTCATCCAAAACCCTTTCTATGTTTCAATATGCAAGTGCAAATATTCAAAAAAGATGTTTATTAGAAACATGTTGAAAGAACAGAGACGTACTGAGAAATCATCTGGTAGCAACATGAGTCTGCCTGTCAATGTAATATTGTCCTGCTCTGATCCAAGCTAAAGCTTCAGTCTTAAATTTAAAAAAAAAAAAACACGGCCAGCTGGAATTGAAATCAACACTGTTTGGTGTGTAATGTGTTGCTGAGTGAAGAGTGAAAAAGAATCAGCTATTTTAAGTGTCGGTAAAGGACAAATGGGGTAAAAAGCTTCCAGAACTGTATTATCTAGAGAGCCTCGTCGGCTCATCATTCAGACTGCTACAACAGGGAGTTAGATGTCAACAGAAAGCTGATTGTATTACAGGAAAGTTCCTCAGTTGTGTCTTTGTTTAGAGTCATGTAACATGCTGGATCTGGAAATGCTTTATTTTGGAAATCACACAAGATTCAGATAAGAATCTAATATCTCTACAAAGAATAGAAACAGAGACCACTGTTAACAATGCTAACTGTCGCGCTAAGTGCTAATAGAAGCTTAAAATGTCAACCTCGTAATCATGTTCTTTCCTTGAAATAATAGACAAATCCTGTTTAATTGCAGAGTTGGGTAATGCTGATTACTGTCTCTCTCTCTCTCACACACACACACACACACACACACACACACACACACACACACACACACACACACACACACACACACACACACACACACACACACACACACAGATTGTGACATCACCTCTGGCCCTAACATTGAGGAATTTGTAAATGACTGATCACAGAAAAAATGCCTGAGGTGTAAAACTCAACATGATCGCTCAAGCATCTTGTCAACTGTCATTTGGAGTCATAACACACACTTCCAGGTGAAGTGTGGATAAGCACAGAGTTACAGGAAACAATGACGTTGCCGGATGATTATTAAATGCTGCAATATGAAGAGTCGGCCAACAATACCAATGTGCATTTCTCAACAGGGAATAACTGCGGCATATTTTTTCCCTTCATCGGATTCTGCTGGAGTGAATCTCACTTTGGCTCCTGTAGAGCTACAATAAATGAATTTAACAGTAGACATCATACTAAATCTGAATCTTTTTCCTCTCAAATATTAAGTTGGAGATCAGTGTTATTTATTTTAAAGGTGCTTAAGGAAACATATGGATTATCTTATGGTTTTGATTCTTTTTTTTTTACAATTTCAGATTTGTACAAAAAAATGGAAAACTGTAATGATTATAATTTCTTTATTGAAGGAAATTACTTTGTGAAGGAGACATGATGTAATTTACTTTAACTTAGTTTTAGTTGCTCAGATTCTTCTTTTACACAATCAGTAAAATTTTACAGTATTTGGAGACTTTCAGTGATGCAGAGACCTCTGTAAATATTGCCTGTTAGAGAGAAACTATTTTATTTTTCCAATCAACGTTTTGGTTAAACCTTAATATTCTTTCATTTTATTCAGAAAGTTGAGAAAACATTTACTGTTATTGATAGATTTCATAAAAACAACTTTTAAAAAATTAAAAGAAGATGAATCAATGACAAGAATCTGACACTATCAACAAAATATTTGATCACTGCATATACAAAACTCTTCAACAGCATAAAATACAAGTAAGAATCTGGTAGGATGTTTTTGTTAACAGAAATAATGTACCTCCTGAGACAAAATCCTGAAAGGATAAGAAGTTTTTCATATATATAATTAGCTGTCAAAAGATGCTATAAAATGGATGACAAGGCGACTGAGAATCACAAGGGACAAACTTTATCTAACGTTTCTCTTTAGAGTTATGGCTGAGATTCAGATGGATTTTCTGCTCTGCAAATAGATAAAATAGCTGGCAGTTGAACAAAGAAAAATGTGTAGCTCTATAACTTGCCTATTAACAACCACTTTGCTCTAAAGAACTTATTTAATAAGAGTAATTTGTGAAAGAGGCAAGTCTAAAGATAACTCTAATCACTTAATATTAAGTAAACCGTCAGGTGATGCCTATAAATTAATAAAATGACTTTAAAAGCCATACTAGATCACTAACTAATATTTAAGAATCTCCATGCAGTGGCACCACCTAGCTGTAACAACACATCGTGTTATTAAAGTTAGGCCTGAAATATTGACAGCAACCTAACTTTGTTACATTTTGGTTCATCTCATTATGTAAAAAAGGATAATTAGGGTCAATTTCGATGTGATGGAAATCAACTAAAATACTCGATTTAATGAGACTCTAAGGCCGCTAGAAAAAAAGTTTAAACACACTAGAGCTCGGTTTGCTGTTTGATATTTAATTAATTTTAAAAAAAAGAAACTGCGTCGTGAACGTTACGTTGAATAAGTTTGGAAGTAGGAGACGTTGGAAACAGTTGTAGCAGCAGAAGCAGCGGTGCTAAAGCTAGCTAGCTACTCTTCCACCTGTTTAAACGGCCCAAAAAAGCGACGCGCCAACGGCCGAACTTTAACCGTGTTGTCTCCATGAAACCCCCACAACAAACCTGAACAACTCCACCCACGTTTAAACTCACAAGTGAAGTTGATCTCATGTCGGCGAACGGAATTAGCATTAGCCGTACTTTACTATACGTTCATCCATCCATCCTGTTGGAACTAAGCTGAAGGAGCGTTCACGTCTCGGTTTCCACTAAACAACATAAGTAGCAACAAGTGTAAAGTGATTAATTAGTTCGGATTTGTAGTCACAAATAATATATTTTGAAAGCAAGCTGCTGTAGAAGTTGGGAACAGATCCAAAGAGAACATTAGAAGCGAAATGTTATCGTTTCACGGAAGGGAAAAAAAGCTGTTCGCAACTTGGGGCGGATGCCAGAAAGAGGAGAAAGTTACATTCAGGAAGACGCGTTCGAGAACATACATTTCTTTCTCCCTTCAAACGAAATCACTCTCTAAATTTTATAAACATAAAATCACCTTTGCCTTGAGAAAAGTTCTGCTCTCTTTCCCTCTCTCCAACTCACTCGGTGACTTCCAGATGCTGCTGCTGCTGTTGCTGAGTGTTGCGCCCGTTGGTAAGTAACTGTCTCCACGGCTACAGTCACTATAGCGCGGCGGGGTCTCAAGGCAACTGTTGCTACCCTCGAACGCCTACGTCAGGGGCCTCACTATGGGAGGGAGGGGCTAGAGGTAAAAAACGCTCCGCCCAGTTAAAGTGGGCTGTTAGTTTAAATTAAGCCACTAGGAGGTGCTGTGGGCGACAGAAAATCATAGTTTGTAGGGTTACGTCTTCCGTTGGTGATTTTGTCATCTATGTGCTTCTAAATAAATTACAGTATCAGTATCAGTGTTCAAGTTATTTCAGCAATTCAATTTAAGTCGGTAAAACTTGTATATTTTATAAATTAATTATTCGGTAGTAATTAGTTACATTTACTTTAACAGTTGAAAAAAAATGTTTTTAGCGGTTGTTGTACTACACCCTACTTTTTATTTTTATTTGAGTAATATTATTATGAGGTGTCAAATTTCTGGCTCTACCCGTTGTGTGCAACTTATGAAGTAATAAAAAATTACCAAAAATGCAACAAGATTTGCTGTTCAAAAGTTATTTTATATTTGTAAAGTAGCTAGTGAAAACTTTATATTCTGTCTTCATATATCAATCTTTGTCAGAGATAAGCAAAAGTACAGTACCTATTATTTCCCTTGTTAAAATGTTATTTTCTTCATTATTTTTAAAAATGCAGTCAAATTTTACTATTGTCTTGCCAATATACTAACAAAATGATATGTTACACGTGATATCCGACAACCTACATAGTAGTCTCTTACATAAGTAAAAGTTATGGTTATTCTATCCACTGTGTGTAACTAATAGAAAACATGTTTTAACCAAAAATATATAATCTTTATATTCTATCTTTGTCAGGGAAAAGCAAAAATAGAATACCTAATGTTTCCCTTATAAAATGTTAATTCACCTCACTGTTTTTAAACTGTATTAAATTATTACTAATGCTATAATGCTTACACAATAATATATTACACATGGTATATAGATGTTATATTATATTTTACATAGTATCAGAAAAGGAGATTTATTAGAAAGGCTTTATAGCTGTTCCAAAAGTAGTATATCTCATGTAATAAAGAAGTTATAAAATATTTAGTGACAAAGTATGTCTATAGCTGCAGGGTGATGCAGTTGTTTTGCAGCAAGAAGGTCCTGGATCTGATGAATTGTGCTTTAGGGCTGCATAAAATAATTTAGAGGGCCCAAATGGCCCCCGAGTTGTACTTTGGATACCCCTGGTTTAAAAGCTGCCACATTTACAGTTTTTCTGCATTAATATACTGCATACATATTTAAAACAGCTGTCTCTGATGAGGAAATAGCACAATAAGAGTTGTTAAGTTATACGCTTAATTTTACAGCATCTCAATAAAGTATTCACACTCCTTAAATCTTTGAGTTTGTTGCCTTGCAACCACAAATACCAATGTACACTGAAGTGTGTAAGGAAGACACAAACTTCATCACCACACAATTATGCACTATACTTTATGCTGATTTGTCAACAAAATCTCAATTAAAGTACATTTAGTGTTTTTGACTGTACTGTATTTACGTGAGTACGTGTACTTTTGTGTAAAAAATACAGTTCTGTATAAATTGTTCATAAAATATTGTAAAATTAACACACATAATTGATATGTCAACACAAAAAGCTAGCTAAAAACATACATTTGTTCCAAATTGAAAAGTATTTTTCTATTTTTGCATCTGAGCATGAACGTATTGATAATTATGAAATAAAAAAAAAATACAAATATGTAGCGCCTTATTGTGTCTGTCATTAATATACATCTGATTCCTTTTCTCAGTCTGCACTATTTTCTTGGATTATAGCTTTAGAGATCTTTATTTTAACCCACACAGGGAAACAAACTCTGCAGATTTATTTTGCCTTCATGTAATCCCATCTTTTTAACACGTGATGGCAGCACAAACCTATGCTGCAAAAACTAAACTGCCAGATTACTCTAATCTCTGTATAATCCTGCCAACGTCTTTTGATGAACTGGTAACACCTGTCCTGTTGAACTACGCATATAAATAAACTTTACAGTAAGTTTTTAAATGATCGGAGTTTTTTGTTTGTTTGTTTGTTTTGTTGCGTGTGTTTCTTATGAACATACGACTTTAAAAACATGATTTTTTCAGAGAGACATCCAGCATTGTGAGCTTAAATGGGAGTGTTATCTTGGAGCTGTAAAAGTGACAGCTGGCTCCAGCAGCTCAGCGAGCATCAGAGCTCCTTTCATTTCCCTGCTGTCAACGTCACAGACAGACGTCTTTCAAAAGCTTCTTCTGGCGGTAAGTGGTTATTAACACAGCGTTTATCTTTTCTATTTTTCTTTTTGTCATCCTGATAATGGCATAATGTTCAGATAACGCCCGCCAAAAATGTACAGTAATAGTTTGCGGAATAGAGGCAGTTAAAGCTAAAAGCAGACGCTAAGAGTACAAGCGTCCGTTGCTAAGCATTCCGCAGTCAGTCATTCAGTTCAACAGCTTCATGAAAGTTATTTCGGTCAATTAAAAAAAAAAATCTCTAACTGATAACCAGTTTCATTAACCTCTGTTAAAATCCCGTCTGTTATAAATGTACACCTGCTTTGGTGATGCTAGCATGCAAGCTACTGTGACGTTTATAAGATGCTTAAATGCAGTTTGAGAAATCATAAAACACGTTTCCGTCTCCGTAGCGAAGGAATTGAGTGAATAATATTCTCAGATAAAATTGAACACTTTTAAAACACAGGGATGTTTTACTTAGGAAGACACTACAACCGTTTCATAATTTAGATATTGGAGTTTTTTGTTTCTGGCATAAAATGATTGTAGCTCAGATGAGCTAGTGATGTGATTTCCGTAGGATCCGGATCAATTGGCTCATTGTTCTTTCGGCTACAAGTTGACTCTTTGCTTACTATTAAACAATAGTAACAAGTATCTAATAATAATAATAACACTAATTTAAGTATTATTTGACCCTAAATAATACTTTAAGCTTAAAATATTAAGCTTAAAAGTTAATATTAATTAACTAATAATAAGCAAATTATTACAGTCTATTAGTAGTAACTAATAATAAACAAAGTATTAGAATGTTAAAGTACTATAGTAGTAATCAGTTAAATATTACTGACTCAAATTTAGTATGATTTAAGTTTATTATTCAATACGTTAGAATATCACTAAAAAGTATAAATAAGTAAAGCAGTTTTAAAAAGTGTAACTCATATTTTGCATAAATTTATTATACACAAGTTATTTTGTTCATGTGATCATGGTGGCTCACAGATAATAAAAGTCTAAAATTTAGATTTTTTAGAAAATTCAAACATCACGTGACCAATAATATAGGATTTTAAATAAATAAATATTTATTAATTATATATGCACTATCCACAGAGTGATATATTTTTGTTAATTTTGATTTTTATGGTTTAGATCTAATACAAAAAACATGAGATCATTGATTAAGCCTATGTTTATGTTTTAAAATACTTTTAACACATTTACCCTGTATGGTTTAGCACTGCAATTGAATTGCAATTGTTGAAGGACCCTTTTTGATAAAGAGCAGTTTTATTTCACAGCCGTGTTATTTTTCTATTTTTTAAGGCTCTGACTGATTTATTATCAGAAGGCAATATATCTTCTAGAAGGGTTTTGCTGTCATTGTACTAAAAATCACAAATTATTCTCATAAAAGTCCATATTTCCCATTCCTACTTTTACTACAACCAAACATAATCTGAACTTACACTTATATTTACAATAACTGCAACTTTATTATTACAACTTGTACAGTTGTCAGTTATTTAAGATCCTAAATAAGTCCAAACTTGAACTTTAAAAGACTCATTATAATTTTGAAGATGTTTATTGTTAATAAATGTAGTTAGCTATGAGAAGTAAGCGGTCTTAAAGCCCATTTCTGTGATGGACCACAGGCAGCAGCTAATGTTGCTTATGCTTTGGGCCGGCTCTGATATCGTAATGTTGAGTAGCTGGCATTGCATTACAAGCTATCACCACTATGGAATACTATACCTGTATCTTTCAGCTTTTTCTTGCGTATTTATGATTATATTGGGACTCCTGAAACCCTAAACTGTCATTATTGAAATGTCAGTACAAAAATAGCACAAAGCTTTAATAAGAATACATCACACTTCCTTTATCCTCAGTGGGTCATTTAAAAGACTAAGATGTAAAACAATGTTGGCCTGCCATCTGTGTTATTTGACTACATAATGACTTTTTCTTTCTGTAAAGCTTAGCTCATTTGTTTAAGCCAACAGGAACAAGAACATTAGATATATACAAGTAAATAAGATATTACCTTTTTATCTAGTTGTCTAATTAATCGGTTTACTGGTGATTCATGTGTTTCTTTTTCTGTAAGATGCATATTTGCTGAGTGTGGGATGAGAGAGAATGGTCTCTAGAGTGCGTCAGCACTAAGATCGCCCTGCAGCATGTCAGAGCAGCATGCGTGGTTGCACCAGATCAGCCGGCTCTGGGTGTCACGTGACGCGGTGGTGAGGTGGCTCTGTCATGAGGTCTCGCCAGGCCATTGGCTGCATTTTTCAACAGAGTACTGATTGCACACATTTATGAGGTCATGCAGACCTCTGGGTACAACCCCTGGCAAAAAGTATGGAATCACCAGTCTTGGATGAGCACTCATTCAGACATTTCATGCTGTAAAACAAACTCAGATCAAAAACATGATACAATATTAAGGTCGTTCCAAAGTGCAACTTGTTGGCTTTCAGGAACACTCAAAGAAATGAAGAGAAAATATTGTGGAAGTCAGTGAATGATACTTTTATTGACCAAACACAGGGAAATAAATATGGAATCACTCAATTCTGAGGAAAAAAGTGTGGAATCACTCAAATTGGAGGTAGAAAAAAAAAGGACACACCCAGTCTATTTCCTTTCCCTAAATGGACACCTGCCCCAGATTAGATGTGCCCGTTAGTGTGCAGTTCAAAACACCTGCAGTCATGACACCTTGGAGGGCTGCTGGACGAAGTGGAGTGGTGAGAACCATGGCTCCAACAAGAGAAATGTCCCTTGAAACAAAAGAGAGGATTGTGAAACTTCTTGAAGAAGGTAACCCGTCACGCATGGTTGCTAAAGATGTGGGCTGTTCACAGTCAGCTGTATCCAAGATATGGACCAAATACAAACAGCATGGAATGGTTGTTAAAGCCAAGCGTACTGGTAGACCAAGAAAGACATCAAAGCGTCAAGACAAACAACTTAAGGCCATTTGTCTTGAAAACCGAAAAAGTACAACTAAACAGATGAAGCATAAATGGGAGGAAGTTGGAGTCAATGTATGTGACCGAACCGTAAGAAATCGCCTAAAGGAGATGGGATTTCAATACAGGAAAGCTAAACGAAAACCAGCATTGACACCTAAACATAAAAGAACGAGACTCCAATGGGCTAAGGAGAGGCAATCATGGACTGTGGATGACTGGATGAAAGTTGTCTTCAGTGATGAGTCAAGAATCTGCATTGGACAAGGTGATGATGCTGGAACTTTTGTTTGGTGCCGTTCCAGTGAGATTTATGAAGAGGCCTGCCTGAAGAAAACAACCAAATTTCCACAGTCCTTGATGATATGGGGCTGCATGTCAGGCAAAGGCACTGGGGAGATGACTGTGGTTAATTCTTCTATCAATGCACAAGTTTACATTGACATTTTGGACAGTTTTCTCATCCCTTCAATTGAACAGATGTTTGGTGATGATGAAATAATTTTCCAAGATGACAATGCATCGTGCCATCGGGCAAAAACAGTGAAGGCATTCCTTGAAGAAAGACACATTCAGTCGATGTCATGGCCTGCAAATAGTCCAGATCTCAACCCAATTGAAAACCTGTGGTGGAGATTGAAAAAAATGGTCCACAAGAAGGGTCCAACCAGCAAAGCTGATCTGGCAACTGCTATCAAAGAGAGTTGGCACCAAATTGATGCAGAATACTGTTTGTCACTCATCAAGTCCATGCCTCAAAGACTGAAAGCTGTTATAAAAGCCAAAGGTGGTGCAACTAAATACTAGTGATGTATTTTGAATGGTCTTTTGTTTATGCGTTTTTCATGATTCCATACTTTTTTCCTCAGAATTGAGTGATTCCATATTTATTTCCCTGTGTTTGGTCAATAAAAGTATCATTCACTGACTTCCACAATATTTTCTCTTCATTTCTTTGAGTGTTCCTGAAAGCCAACAAGTTGCACTTTGGAACGACCTTAATATTGTATCATGTTTTTGATCTGAGTTTGTTTTACAGCATGAAATGTCTGAATGAGTGCTCATCCAAGACTGGTGATTCCATACTTTTTGCCAGGGGTTGTACAAGTCGAGGTCAGTTCTTTTAGTGGGACCAGGTTTATTTTTATATAAATATATTTCTGGAAACTTAAATGTATACCCTTAAGCTCTTACATGTTGTAATTTGAATGAGTTTTAAGATTAGATTCATGTACTTTCAAGGGAGGTTAAAATATGGTTTTCTTGTTGTTTTTACATTTTTCTTAAAGTTGTGCACCTGCAGTTTATCCTGCCGCACCTCTGGTATTTGTTCGTTTAAACAGGTATGTTCCTGCAAGGAAAAAACAAAACAAGAAGAGCAGGATTGGCTTGTCAAGCAGCAGAGTTTAGCTGACAGCTAAAATGTTATTCAAATTCCTAAAAATAGGTCAGCAAAACAAAGTTCAAGCACTGGTCTTGCTGGTTGTGATTGGCAGTGCAATAAAATGAGCCAAGAACAGAGCTTTGAGAAATACAATTTTTAAAAAAAATTAGTTTTTGTTTATGATGATTTGTAACCTCCAAGTGACCCATTGTTTTTTTTTATTGCTGTTTTATGATCTGGTGTTTCCACCTCCAGTTAGACTTTCACTGGGCAAGTGGGATTAAATTCAGACATGTAACGTTACGATTAGTAGTGCAACAACAAACATGACTCACTAGTATGTCTCATTTGTTTTTCTGTCCCTCTATCAATGGACTGTGTTGATACTGGTAGCTCCACCCTAACTGTACCATTCCATTGCCCTGTGGAGATGATTATTTCAATAATCGATTTGTCACGATTAATTGTGTCATGCCTCTGGCTCCACTCTAGCCAAACTGTGCTATTATCCCATAGACCTACAATTGTCCTGAACTGGGCCCAGGAATGATGTGGTACTGTCAGTATTTTGGCCACTTTTGCAGAAGAAAAGCACAAAATCGTGTACTGACACCTGCTGTACTTCTCAGTGGAAATGAGGCAAAAGTAGCCACAGTCTGTCCAGTAAGATCTGAATCCGGCAATCCCACTCACTTTTTCATTCCACTCATTAACCTCCTGAAAATTTCTCGACTCGGTTGTTGCGCTTAGAGCGCTGGTGATGCCACTAGGAAGCCCGTGGAGAGGTGTAAGGGTTGGCCGAGGAACACATTATAACTGCTTGCAGTTCTAGTTAGTATATTCATGATCAATGTATTAAGTGTGCTCCATAAAACTTGTAGAGTTGTGGTTTAAAAAGTAGAAAACAGTGAAAGAAATCTTTCTTTGTCATCAAGGCATCCAGGTTAGGCTTGTTTAACTGAAGTTTGTGCACAGCAGGTTGTAGGTCATGTAGAAAATGCCACATTAAAAGCAGAACACGTTATGAAGCAGCCCAACCCTTCAGAATTATTTCTGCATGCGACTCGTCCGATAGTAACCCCATGCTGCATGTGGATGAGTGTAAAGGCGGTATTTCTCTCGTGGGGGATGGGTCTCGGTTTCAGCATCATCAGTGGGGAGGGAAATGTGCGTTTGCTTCCTCTCTGCAACTTCCCCTCCTTCTTTTTTAGGTCTCCGTGTAATGCATGGTGTGAGCTTTTTCAGCCAATCAGGCCGAGCTAAATGAAGATGGGAGGGCAGACTGCCTGGAAGACGCTGGTGAGCTGTCTTGGGTGGGGTAACAGCGGGAGGAGGGACCAACAGAGCCGGCCGGCTGCTAGAGTTTGAAAATGAATGATTTGCTGTAGATATCCTGGTCATTTGTAAGATTAGTGCCACATCTGCTTCATTTAAAAAATAAAATAAAATAAAAGGAGAATAGCGAAAGGGTGGCAATCCTAGAGAAAACGTGTTGGATACAAGCCGAGAAGAGAATCATCATCTAACGATGCAACGTGAGTAGCTGAATTTAAAATTTAAAGAATGTGTGGGTAGGAGGAAGTTCCTTAAACTTGAATAACAAGCTTCATTTTAGCAAATCTGGTTTGGTAAGAAAGTTTTTAGGAATGATTTCTGAAAAAAACAGGTTGATTGGTTTTATGAGTTAAGATGATGAACATCCACAGGTTTCGTGCCATAAGCTAATTCACTAGTTTATTTTCTAATACAAATATAAAATTTAACTTATTTTTCTTTGAGTTTTTGCTGCAGTAAAGGTAAATCTTGACTTGATGAGTATTTTAAGTGTTTGGTTCGGTCGGACAGCCAACACAGACTCTGTCTCTTTGCTGAATGGGTGTAGCCCAGCCTGCAGAGCTGGATGAATTTTCCATTTTGCTTTTCTGTCTTTTAAGAGCAGAAGCTCATTTGTTAATTAAATCAATTTCTTGCAAACTGATTAGTTTGATCACAAAAAAAATGAGGATGCAGAAGCTCACGCCCAGTTCTGTCTGTCAGCAGATCCATCCATAATATGAATTCAGTTGACCTTACTTCAGCCTATTTGGGAAAACAGAAACAAAGACCTTTAAAGACGGGGATTTTGCCTGTAGTTTTGTCAATTAATCAAGTGAAACTGAAAATTCTTGATGAAATTATGTTGTGTTTTGTGGGGATTCCCTCTATTGATTCAATGGGTTTTTTTTTTCTATTAGGGTTTCTTCTCCGTTAACCAGGGTCCAAAAATAAAAGTGTTGTTGCCGCTTCAACTGTTGCTGCCTTTCCCTTTCTGACTGGGACAGCTGCTTCTAAGCTCCACTGTCCTCCATCGTCATAATCCTCTCCCATCAGCAAGACTGCAGCATCTCTACTGGTGTCAGTCTGTACAGGGGGGCGAACTCCACCGGGTGATTCATCCTTAGCAGTAAATCTTTACCCACAACAAGCATAACCTACCTGTATAATGTTTACTCCAGCAGAAGATGCCATGGAATGTGAAATAAATCATTTACATTTCAGTAATTAGATTATTTTAATGTGTTGAAAGATAGTTTGAAGTGGAATTACTCAAATATTTTACAGCTTCAGCTATTAGAGATAGAAACTACTGATCAGTGATGGGCCTGAGCCTTCAGAGTCACATAAAGACAATTAAAAAGTCGGTCTTCTGTCACCTGAAGAACATTTCCAGGATTAATCTACTTATATTCCAGCAAGATCCTAAAAAACTCATCCATTTGTTGTTTATCTTTAGTCGCCCTGATTACCTCAACAGTGTCTTCACAGCTTTGCTTAAAAAATTAGACAGCTGCAGCTGATCCAGAGCAGTGCTTCTGGCATTCTCACTAAAACCAAGAAGATAAAGCGCATCACCCCAGTTTTTAAAGTCCGTAAACTGAGCTACAGTCTGTTCTCTGTAGCTCAGAGAGGAGACCTTAAAATACTTCACTTAGTTTATAAATAATAGATGGCATTGTAGACCTATTGTCGTTATATCAACCTTCCAGACAACTCAAGTCTTCTGGTTTAAGTCTATTCTTCATCCCCAGAATCAGAACCAAACATGAAGAAGAAAAATTCAGCTTCTATGGTTCACAAATCTTGAACAAACTTCGAGAAAGCTGCAAAACTGCTAAATCATGTCTAAAAAGCCATTTCATTATAGCCTCTCATGGTTAATAATAACCAGCACAGCATTAAATGTAGCCTGTTTTTCAACTGACAGGTTTTCCTTACTAATGTTTCTTACTTATTTGTTTTATTTTATTCTAATCATGTAGACCACTTTCAATTGCCTTGTTGCTAAAAATGCACAATGCAAATAAAACCGTCTTGCGTTGGCCGTAAATCGTCAACCACTGGCCTCCATGTTGACCATTTACTGAAGCTTTAAGGCGTTGTTTTCTCCACCTGTAATAGCTGCAGGTCGCTTTGTTCATTTCAAAGCTAAATGAGAGCTGGAATCTCAAGAATGTATGTGATGTTGAATATGAAGGGCTCAGATGACGGTGGTCGATAATCAGACAGGGCTGCAGCGTTTTTAAAATACAAAGAAGTAAATAAATAAATAAAACAACTATAGCATGCTCATTATTTCTAAATGTTTCACACACAAAAATTGACATGACCTCTAAAAGTGAAATGAAAGATGTAATAATGATGCAACAACCTGGTTGGACCTTAAACTCTATCAACATTCAGTTGTGTTTAGTTTGGTGACATTTCTCCACCCTGCATCCCAAACTTTCTCCAAATCGCTCAAATTCTGAGGACATTTCTTAGATTTAGTTCACAAGCCAAAACTTTTATTAAGTAATTGCTGAAACTTCACTCTTTATTCCTAACTTTGTAGCACACACTTAAAGGTTTTGGACTGAATCTGTTATTTGGAGACACAGCACATTCTCCTTTAAGAGTCGAGGAAAGTTTAGATGTGGATATTTTTGTTGGAAGAAAACATATTTCAGTGTTGTAATCCTGAAAATAACAAGAATCTGTTGTCACATGGTGAACACAATCAGCGCTTGTTAGCAGATTCATCCAGCTCCTTCAGTGTTGCTGTTCTTGGCAGCTTCCCTGACTAGTTTCACTCTTGTCGAAACAATTTCTAGTTTCTGTAATGCTAGCATAACATTTTTTGTGCAATAGGCTCCTATTAACCCTTTGTAGCATGCCTACAACGTGTTGCTTCAGCTAAGTATCAGTTGTGTACAACCAGATTATTGCAACATTTTAGCCATTATGTGCTTTTCTGTAATAAGAAAAGTTTAACTTGGCTTATACTGGACATGTTTCATGTTCTACATGGAAATTATTTATCAAAATGCATTTTATTGAGACCCAACGTACATTTTGGACTAATTCTGAAACGTACGCTTAAAGCAATATTTGCCTAAAACACCTCAAAGAGTTTTACAAGTTTCACTAGATATAAACATTGATCTAGTTATCAATGGTTAGTTCTAAACCTGCTGATATCTTCTTTACATTAGTTGTTAAAAGGCATTTTAACAAGAGAAAATCACGAGTCAAAATGTGGTGTTTTTACTCAAGGTTATCATCCCGTAGTGATGTCATACCGACCCATGACTGATTAGGTCTCTGTCACGCCCAAGACCCAAACAAAGCCAGAGACTGAAGACGCAGGAGGGGGTTGGGGTCTCAGTTCACCCCCTCATGTCTGCCTCCTCCCTCATCCGTCTACGGTTCACTCTGCAGGCTGAACTGGCTGGACGGGGTCATTTAACATCCCCAAACCTGAGCGTTCCCCAATGTGAACCATTAAAAGTGGGAGCGGGCCTCAAATGTTTTGATCAGAGCCAATTTGGACACAGTTGTTGGTTAAAATGTTCAGTTTAACCGTTTGTGGTTGCCTAATGGAGGCCTAGTTTGAGCAAACTATGTTTGTTCCTGCTCCCTCTGACCTCTGGAGTCGTTTTCTTTCCCATTACCCGAGCCTAATTGTTCCTGACAGGCGAGCCATGATAGGCTCCTGCCACAACAAGCAGACGAAGCTGCTGGAACGTGTTGTCAGCCCCCTTAAATAAACAGGTCAAAGATGTGATAAGGGAGCAACAACAGAGGGTTGAACGAGGGAAAAAGGGCGCGGATGTGACCGCGTTTATTGTTGGGGAGTATTAGACGCAGTTCCTGTCAGGATGCAATAAAGCCGATAAACAAAACTTTAAAGGGCCTGTATTCAATGTTTCAAACACTGCTAAAGCTCTAACCTTTGACTATTAGAGAGTAAAAATAGTTGTCTTTGTTTGGGCATCTTTATGCTATTCAGCTACAGCTGTGGTCAGAAGTTTAGTTTTTATTATGTTTATTTTAACCTTTTTTTGTTTGGGCGCAGCATATGAGTCCAACTTTGGGCGTTGAATCTGTTATGGGTTTGTTTTCTAAACTACAGGGTGAAAATTACATACAGACTCAAGTATATACATACACCCCTCACTGACACTTGTTTCTTCTTTCTAAAGCCATGGCATAACCCTGGATATTTGGTCCTTATTATCAGAAATGGTGGAGTTCATTTCATTTGAACTCCAACTTCAAAGCATTATTCCTAATTTTTTAAGACAATTAAGAGTTGGAGGCTTAAGGTTAGCCTACTTCATCCATTCAAAACCTTTGTTTGCATTAAAGTAGTCACGATACTGAAGTTTTAAACTCAGTACTGGTACAAAGACAAACACTGGATGTTAAAAATACATCACCTAAAAACGTCACTTCCCTGATAACATCTAGGATAAATGTTAACTTTAAATAATGGTAGTAATAGGGTTACCTTCTTACACCATAAATTAGACCCTTTGAGTCAGTTGTGCTTATCTTTCATGTGTCACTGTGTGCTGCCATTTGTCAATATGCTCTAGATAAAAATAAATATGAGTACTGACAGATATATAAAGGGTCATTCCAAACTTGTGTTTCAAAAAAACACGGATCTGGAAGATGAAAGAAATATTTTTTACAGTGTAAACGGATGTGGCCTGTGCAGATAGATTCAGCTGCAGCTCTGTACAGCTTCTGACTTTCTGGGAATTTTGCTGAATACTAACTAATAGTAGGCCCTCAGCATTACACTGCCACCACCAGTTGGTACTCTGTTCGTAGGTTTGAAAGCCTCACCTTGATGTCATCGTGGCCGAATACTTCAGTCTTTCCCTTATCTAATAATGAAACGTTTCTCCACAAGGCATTTTTGTCGTCCATGTGAGCAGCTACAAATTTCAGCCGATGACGGCGTTTCCTTGGTTGTTCTGGAACATCATAACCCATTTCCTTTCATCGTACAGTTTGGGTTTGATGATTGAAACATGGAGACACAAAGCAAAGTAGCATTAGAGAACTTACATTTATGGCCTATTCAAAGCCCTGACTTCAGCCTTACTGAAACTAACGATTTCAAATAATCTGCAGTATTTGTGACATGAAGAGAGATCAAATGTCCAGAAGCTGATTTGGTTTCTGCGACTTGCTAGAATTTGTTTTGCACATGATCTTCCCTCTCTGTAAAAATAACAGTAAGAAAAAAACAAAGTTTCATCTCTGTTTCCCTCTCTGATAAATAATCCAGCTGATGTGTGTTTTATGTGCTCCTGTAGCTGCTTTTCACTGCGTTTAAAGCTTAAAGAATCGTGACGTTTGTCTCCTGCAGTGACCGCGTGCGAGTCCAGCGCCATGTCCGAACCCGTGGTGGTGGAGCCTCCTAAAGCAGGTGAAGCGCTGCAGTCCTGTGGTGCAGGAGACAGCTCAGCCTCCCTTGATGACGGCATTGGAGACATGGCAAAGTACGTTAACACGAATGCGTTACGATGGCTAGCTTAGGAAGTTACATTTAATGTAATGAGACAAAAACGTTTGTTATTCCTTTTGCTTAACTTCAGCTGCCAGTGGATTGTTTGTATAGTCTGCACAGGCTTATTATTTTCCAAAAAAGTTCCCCAAGGTTCATTTCTTGGCCCATTAATTATTTCTTTTTATATACAGCATATAACCTGGGTCAAAACATTCTGAATTTGTCCTTTTCTGCAGCGTTTTTAAAGCCAGAGAAAACAAAATGTAATTTCTTTATGTCTTCAAGTAAAGCTATTTTAACAAAAAGACTCGTGGTTCGTTTTCAAATGGGGCTGCAACTAACTTATTTAACTTATTCCTCTTTTTTTAAAAACTGGAACTTACTTGCCTGCCCTGTGGGAATGTTTTAAATTTGTAAATACTCTACATGCTTGTCAGCTCAGAAGCCATTCAGGCTGAAACTCCTCATCATCACTTTTAACAGAAAGAAGGAAATCAGAATCTTGTTTAAAATACTTCCTGAAGTGGTTGTAAGAGTGAAACTGTCTTTGGGACTTCAGAGCATAATTTGCATAACTTTGCATGTATTAATTTAGTCCAGGCTGACTGTATTTATTTTGATCTTTAAATACAGATCAAAATAGTGGATGATGACAGCCGCTGGTTCCCCCCCAATGACTTGGCACCGTTTTTCAAATTTACCCCGCTTCCTTTGGGAATTAACTCGCTCATAAATGTGTTTTCCTCCTTCCTGTTCCTCAGTGAGTCATCAGAGGAAGAGTCCACCGGGGAGAAGGAGGAGGAGGTCGCTGCTGGAGATGCAGCTGCTCTGCAGAGCTCAGACACACCACAGGGTGAGGCCCCAAGAAAAACCGCCACGTGTTTGTTGTCTGAGCAGCTGGATTTAAAAGACAAGATTAAAAAATAGCTTTTAGGCTTTACTATAATCCTGGATGCAGTTATTCTGTCTGCTCTTGTTGCTGAACTCAGCATTTGTGAGCGCACGTCTTTTCCTGAGGAAGCAGAAAACACATTCTTTGGCAGAACAAACGCTCCTTCCTCTCTCCTTCCCTTAAACGGTGACTTTCTTTCCTGCTAATGTCACTGACGGAAAAGTGTTTCCTTCGTTATCTGTAAAGATAACAATAAACTACATGTGTATCCACTAGAGCATGTCTTATCTTACTTTTAGACAGTTTTATTCTGTGGAAATTTATTCAATAGACCCAACCTGCGTCTGCGTAAAAACAAGAGCTAACAGATTTTTTTTTTCCATGAGAAAGTTATTCACCATCCAGCTTGTTAGAGGAACTGATAAGCAGCTGCTGTTCCTGTAATAAATCCACCATGTTATCCCACTTTACATTCAAAACATCCTGCAGATCGTTAGGTTACATCCCATCTGGTCTGTCACACTGTAAACTCCCAAAGGGGCGACAAGCCGCCTCCTAGATTAATTATTAAAATCCTTTGGGTTTTATGGCACCCAGAAGACGATGCTAGCTCCTGCTGCTGCACTAATTTGGTTCTAGTGATTGTTCTCCAGTTGCTGCTATGTGTAATTCGAGTACAATAGTAAAATTATAGATTAGATACGACAGACAGTTCGATGGATAATCAGAATAATAATCTCTAAATGTGACGTACACTCAGATTTCTGCTAAAGTTTAAACCAGTAATCAGCTGACATTTTTGTGTCCTGTCAGTTTTAGCTTGCGGTTCACACCGTATAAATAGACCCACATCCTGTTTTCTCTGTGTTTGACCTTAAATCAGACTAAACTTCTCATGTTCAGTCAGGATTAAGAAAGTTATTTCCTCTCACTGAATGCCAGAATAAAACTTATATTAAAACTCAGATTCGGGCTGCATCAGGAGGCCAGTTCTTGTTGAGCTGGCACAATTTGTGCAGTTCAGAAGTTTATTATAGAGCATGCTTTGAGATGTATGTAAACATCTGACTTTGGAAACCATTTAGAAAATCTTCTTCTAATTAATCCACCGTTGACGGACCTTAAAACACCTGAGCACAGCAGAGGTTCATTAGATCCAACATCTACTCATAATACCCTATGTACAAGACGTATCTGTGTTTTCATATTGGCAGGACTCAAAAGTTTTAATTATAATGAATTAATCGCATCTTAATCGAAAACCATATATCGACAAAATCAGTAATATTTTCAATCCAAAAACCCTTTTTGATGCAAAATTATAGAATAAGCATAAATATGAACTTACTGACAAACATATTTGTCGTTTTTAATCTGTTATTTAGGATATTTAAACATCAGATTAGTGTATTTATGTTATAACCATTCAGCTTTTTAGTGTTTCAGGAAACCCTGATCATTCATGTAAGTTCCTTAAAGCTTCTGTGCTGCTGCAGCATGTTTAACATTGAGAAGCTATTTAATCTTGAGTAGCTTTGCTGATCGGCTACCTCCTTTTTGCCCAATCAGATAATTTTTTTAAAGCTAAAATTACCCCCCACTGGGGCAAATGAAGCGGCTTTATCGTCCACTGCTGTTGTGCGACAGATTCATGGACGTACCAGAAACACAACACAAAGGTTCCACCTCTTGTATGTAAAATAAAAAGAGATTAATTGTGTTTTAATTTTTCAAGCGTTAAAATTTGTGTAATTAAGTAGACACAGGTCCTACTGTTTTTTTAACAGCAAAATAACAAAACTGCATGCAGAAACTGAATATTTTTTATCTTAGAAATCATGAAGGTCTCTCCTGAAAATGAGGCCTTTTTCCTCGACTGACTGATTTTGTCGTCAGACCTCTGAGCGTTTTCTCTCTCTCCGTGTTTCAGTGAACGTCCAGCGCCCAGACTCCCTGTCCGTGCCGCCGTCGTCAGAGCTCCGTCTCTGGACGACACAGCGCGACGGAGAGGTGAAACTCCGGGTCGAGGGCTCCGGTGAGGCTGCAGATGCTCTGACTGTGAACCAGATGTTTGCTGCAGCTGCAGATCGATTCAGTGACTTCACAGCTTTGAAATGGAAGGAGGGCGAGCAGCAGAAATCCCTCACCTACAAACAATACTACCAGGACTGCCGCACTGCTGCCAAGAGCTTCCTAAAGGTTGGTTTCATTTTCTTTTTTCTAATCCAATCAGAACGCCTTCAGGGAGAAGACTTCTTGTTTATCTGCATTCCTTTTATAGCTAAAAACACATTTTAGTTTAGTTTGTTTGGATGTACCCTGCATGGTTCAGGTGTTAAACTCTCCTGAATTAGAAAATGAATTTTAAAAAATCCAGATTACTTTTAGTTCCAACTAAATGTATCCCTCAGTTAATGTCTTATTCTCTTGTATGTTTAATTTTTGGATAATTAACAGTTAACATAAATTTGTTTCCACATCCACTGGCATTCTGACATGATTTTTTATTTTTAAACAAACCTTCAGCAGATATTAGCAGCATAATATTTACATGATATTTAGTTCTCTGCAATGTAAGACTTCATGAATTTAAATGACTCATTTAGGCATCACTTTACATGTCGTCATAGCAACGGATCACATCACAGTAGCAATGATGATGATGATGATGCAACAGAAGATTATTTCAGAAAAATCAATTATTCTGACAATTAACTGAATAATCAGATACAAATATTGACACATTCTGCTGATTTTTCATTTAACCCCTTAAGTCTTTTTGATTTGCTCAATATTAGAAATGCATTAAAAGACGCACATAAAAAAATTACTTTTTGGCATACAAAAATAAGTAGCCTAAAATGCAATAATGCAGTAAAATAGCGTTCTAATAGTGAACATTTGATCCTTTTTTAGCAAAGGACGAATCTGCAGCTAAATAAATACTGTCTGATTATTTTTTTTGGATTAATAATTAATAGCAAAAGATCCTTATATATATATATATATATGTGTGTGTGTGTGTGTGTGTGTGTGTGTGTGTGTGTGTGTGTGTATTACAGAATATGAATCTTGTGTAGTTTTCATAGAGCAGATTTACATCTTAAATGCAAAATGTTTATATATTTGGTGCAGTTTTTGTTTTACTTCTCTGAGGGTTTTATTTCAGCAATTTTCCTTTTTTGAGTCTGTATGTTTGGAATCAATTACTAAATTACTTGATGACTATTTCAATAATTGATTTATCACAATTTATTCAACTACTTGTTTAAACTCAAACCGGGATTTGAAACTCCTACGTTTTAAATGCAAATTATAATTTTTAACCAATGAAAACAAACACTGTCAAAAGTTAAAGTTTTAGAACATTTTTAAAAATCATCAAGTTAAAAAGATTTAAAAGTTTAATAAATTACTTATTTAATAAGTGAGGACATGCTGTCAGTATCTTCACCATCTTCCCTGGTAAAAGTTTTGAGATCAGTTTACTGTGTGTTTTTTATTTTTTAAACTTTGTTGTTTATATTTCTGCAGCTCGGTTTGGAGCGTTTCCATGGCGTCGGGATTCTGGGCTTCAACTCTGCCGAGTGGTTCATCGCCGACATCGGCGCCATTTTGGCCGGGTGAGTTTCCGAGTCCTCTGGTTTGGTCACGATGGTTTATCAGCGTTTCTGCATCAGCGTGTTTACATGTTTATCGCCGAGTTTACGAGTGTCCGACCTCGACTGGCAGGTCAAGGTCGGCAGGTCGCTTCTTATCCAGCTGAGACATTTTTCTGATCAAATGACTGATTAAAGCGATAAGCCAAACGAGAGGCTGACTCACTGAAGTCATGGTTTCATGGTTTCTCCATTGACTGATTGGAAACTGAAAAAGGTATTTAAGAGGAGATTTTTTTTATTCGAACTGGGTGAAGCTAAAACTGCCAGTAGAGGAAGTTCTGGGTTGAACATATTTACAAAGGTTTTTTTTTTTATCTTAAATGCCAAATGTATATATTTTTTGTAGTTTTCGGCTTAATTGCTGCTCTGACTGTGCCGTAACTTCAGCAAATGTCCTTTTTTTAAAAGTCTTTATTCTCCCATTAATTACTAAATTAGTTCAGCAATTGATTTAATTAATCTGATTACCGTATTTTCCGCACTATAAGGCGCACCGGATTATAAGGCGCACCTTCAATGAATGGCCTATTTTAGGACTTTTTTCATACATTAGGCGCACCGCATTATAAGGCGCATAGAATAGACGCTTCATACTCTATTATTACACATCCACATTAATAAAGAAATGGTCCCCGAGTACTTTATATAGTAGGCTGGCCCAGTCGTTGTTTCACTCACGGTGTTGGTGTTGCGATATTATGCCCAACTGCTTTCTGGGTAACACAGACCAACCGACACGCTGCCGCTGCAGTCTCTGTCTCTCTTCCCCTGCCCCTCCCCCCCTTTAAATGTATTATCAAACTTTATTAACAAACCAGTGTTCTGACAACTATCCCAGCATGCACCGCGCACTACTTCTTCTACGGGGAAAAAGAAGTTGGCGGCTGCTTACCGTAGTGGACCAACTACGTAAGCAGCCTACTGCATGTCTGTGTAAACATGACGTCTTTCATTTCGATCTGAGTTAATTAGCGTAGCATTTCTGCCGGATTTTCACAACATATCAGCCACGACAATGGACAGGGGAACCAACAAGTTCATGTCATCTTTTTTGGACGACATCAAGGTGTTTGAGCCACTGGATGCCTCCAACATTGTGCGCGTCACAGCTAAAAGCTACCGATAGATGAGGAAAACAGCAGATCCTCACACCCTCAGCATAAATATAGCTGTGGACAAGATCACTGATGCCTATTGTTCTTGCAAGGCTGGGTAAGTCGGCATTCATGGTTTTGATGGTCCACAATGTACATTAGCATATGT
>NW_028263373.1:30400857-30403064 GCF_051168715.1 Poecilia mexicana
AACTCCTGTCAGTCTGAAGTTTCTCATACTGAGTTCATCAAACCAAAGTTCAGATCTACCATAACTGACTGACACAGGTGATCGCCACCAGGTCAAAAGTACAGCTTGTTGGCGCAGCACATTCATTAATGTTTCCATCATGTATGTTTTCAGATGCTAAGCTGTCACAGCAGACCATCCTGCGGCCTCTGGTCTCAGTGTTTCCAGTGATCTCACAGCTTCAGGATGGCCAGAGACCTTCACCTTTCTGGAGCAGGAACACCCGGCCAAATGCACTGGTGACACATTCATTTTAAAAAATGTGGCTGTTCTTATAGCATTGATATGCAAGAACCGTCTGTATTTTACAGTTTTGAATAAACAAAATGTTTCTCATGAAATCTGTGTTCCTTCTAATCTGTGTAGTTCTAATGTAATCAAATCTCATGTTTTCACATCCCAGAGACAATAAAATGGATCGTTTGTTTGTGGCTTAAAACAAACAAAGTAATCTTAATACAACAAAGCTACAAAAATAGAACACAGATTGAAAGTTTTGGACCCGTTTTATTTTTTGGTTTCATTACACTAAAGATTCTACAACATGAAGCTAAACAGTGAGTGGAATACCTTGTATGTACTAGAAATGAACAAACATGACATATTGGGTTATTAACAGTAACCATAACAGTTATTTTACACAGCTTGGTTTATTAAATAATGATTGTGTTCACTTACGGATGCCTTCAGCGGACTGCGCATGTTACAGTCTAATTAACTTTTGCATCGTCATTTATTTCCTCAAGATAAACTGCCGGCTCCTCAAATTGATTAACACAACGTTACATTCTCTTTAGTTTTCTCTGGTCTGTAATGGAGACTTGAATTTAACGCTCCATTTCAACCAAAGGTTTGTAATGCGCTTCCTAACCAGACGCTCCAAAGCGTCTGGTCCATAACTCTTCAACACGCTGTCAGCTCCCGGTCAGAAAGACGCATTTAGTTCAGAGACCATGAGATGATATTCAGAAAGGATTTTTTTTAATTAATTGATTTCAGTTGCCTCTGAGACTAAATCTTTGCGTAAAGTCTATAATGTCTGCCCATGTGATTGTTTTTATTATTTGTTTGCTTACCTTTAAACAACTGATTTAAATATTGTAATTTTTAAACTGAACAGTAATTTTACATCCATGGAAACTCAAATGTAATATTTAAAACTTCAATACATAAAATCAGTTATTTAACTATATGAGGTGTTGTTTAATTTATTTTTAACATTGTATTTTTATACATTTATGCTAGGGGTGCCCAAGTCTAATTTTCCAGAGCTACCATCTGCAACTTTAGATGCATTCCTTCTCTAACTCACCTGGACCATTGACTCATTATAAGCCTCTACAGAACTGAATGAGGGAAGTCAACCTTTTGTCTGGGGTGTGTTTTAGCAGGTATGCACTCCTGATTTGTACCGTCAATGTGGCCCGTTGAGTGTGGCCAATATGCTGAAGTGGCCCTCGGTGAAATTGAGTTTGACACCCCTGGTGTAGATTGTGCAAGGAGGCACCTGAGACAGTCCAGCACATAACAGCAGGGTACAAGATGTTGGCAGGGAAAACGTACATGGAACGACATAATCAAATGGCAGGCATAGTGTACAGAATATGGACTGGAAGCCCCAAGATCAAAGTGGCGAACACCCCCAAAGGTGGTGGAGAATGACCGAGCTAAGATCCTGTGGGACTTCCAGATCCAGACAGACAAGATGGTAATGGCAAACCAACCGGACATTGTGGTGGTGGATAAAGAACAGAGGAAAGCCGTTGTGGTGGATGTAGCAATACCAAGTGACCACAACATCAGGAAAAAGGAGCACGAGAAACTATTATTGCATGATTGATTGAGCTACTGATTAATTATTTGATTAGAAACGGTTTGGTCCAAAAATGCGTAGACAAAAGAAACACAAGATAAACAAATAAAAGTCACCGCAGCAAAGAGTAAAGTGCAGTTGACCCAGATATAAGCTTCATACAGCGTCTTGCAAAAGTATTGACACCCCCTTGGACATTTGCACACGCGTGATTACTTTTGTAAGGCATTGTGGACCGCTGTTTCTTTTTACACCAAACTTCTTTCCGTTTGTGCTTAATTAAATTTTTACTGGTATTTTCCATGGTGCTAACAGACAAGACGTTTATTACAGATGTATTCATTTTAGCCGAAAT